>NC_056726.1:1209597318-1209657318 GCF_019279795.1 Protopterus annectens
GTCTTGATTATTTTTGCATGACACATATGCCTAAGGAGGGACTGTCCTAAGCAAAATAGGACAGGTGTTAATCCTAACGTCTCACCTCAGCCAATTTAAAAGGTGGCAAACCTAAAATAGGTATGCAGTAGCATGACCTGGCAGATGGATGTGGGTCTCAAAACACATTTACTTGTCTGCATTGCAGAGTATTGGTTCCCATGTATCAGCCAGATGGGAGCAGATTGTATGAGGAACACGCATATAGATTCATAGATTAGTACTAAGCTAACTGCCCTTGCAAGCCATTTTAAGCTTAGCCAATTATCCCTTGTGGGACTCAAACCCAGCACCTTGTGTTTGTAAGGCAAACACCTTAACCGTTAGGCCACCCTCCCAACCCTTAACTCACTGGACAGGCCGCCGATTCCGTACAGTCGAATGCCATGCCGTCGCCTAATGGTCAGCCATACCCGATACTTTAGTCATGTAGTCCGATGTAATAGGCATCACAAGGGATCGCGCCCATCCAGTGTGAGTGACACATGCAAGGACTAATGTCGGTGCATATGCAAGTGAGGGAGTGAGCGGATGTAAGTGTGTTTGGCTACCAGTATGCAAGTATTGTACTGGTAAAGAAATGTGGAGTCTAACCAAGTGTAAGAAGCTGTAACCAGAGGTCAGCAGTGCTTAACACCGAGCAAACCCATGCACAACCGCTCCCAACTGCTTCAGTGTGTCTTACTCAGTATCCAATGGGCTTGTTCTGGCCGCAAACAAATAACCGTCCTTTGCAAGTGTTGGTAGCAACACCCTGCACACACAGCTAATGTGAATTACCAATACACCATGGCAAATATACAGACAATAGACAGTACCACGCACATACCATACAGCACAGTCATCCAACAGTATAGCAATGTACCGGCAGATATGTCCGGACCACTGTTGTTTGCAGATCTGGCCGTCTTGTGTTTATGTGTGTGAGCATGCCCAGTATGACCATTCCACATGTTGTCGACTGACATTGCCGTCATACCTTCATGTGTTTGAGCATGCCCAGTATGGCCAACTGTATCACATGTGTTACATGTCCAGGTAGTCAGTACTGTGGTGCCGACCTCTGCATTGTACACTGACAGGTGGCATGCTGTGTCTGCAGGGTATCCATCGGTCATGTGGCATTGACTGTTGCTACATTTCTGCAGAGCGTGGGGGGACATCCGACTGTATCCACATTCCTACACAGCACTGGGTAGGGGCACACCTGACTGTTATTATATGTGTATGTTGGAAGGGGGGCACACCTGACACTTGTACACATTTGCTACTACTGTACTGGCGTGTCAGGTACTCCATTTCAGTGTGTAGACCTACCTATTGTGCTGGCTAGAGGCATATCAGTGTACTCCAGATCTTAGCTTTAATTACCAACATATTAGTTTCAGACATCCTAGCCTTCACAACCTACATCCAACTGCCTGGCCTGCTGTAGTCTGTCTGTGTGGGTCTGTGGGGGGAGGGTCATCCATTGGGCATATTCAGAGGCCATAGTACAGCATTTGTCTGTGTTGGTCTACACCTGTCCAGCTGGTTGAGACTTGTATGGGCTGTATGGGCACACATGATGCTCAGCCCATTACTCGCAGTGGGTTATGACACCCTGTGTACTACTGGCTACTCTGATGACCCCGGTATGTGCTACAGATGTCATGGTGCTACTATGGATGTCTACTGTCTGCTGCCTTAACATTCGGCCACCAAATTTCCTTGCATGCTCACATCCATACCATAGCTACAGGTAACAACACATTCTAATACAACTGCCAATTGGTAGGTTGATTGACTTACCTTGAGGTTGTGCCAGACCTGAGGATGGTGCTGGAGGGCTGCCTATGTCTGATGCACATAGTGCACTTCCTATACATGGCTGAGCACAGGTAGTGTCATGTTTGGCATCCCTTTTACTGTCTGTGCGAGTCAGAGAGGGTGACATTCCCTGAGTACCTACTTTGTCAGTGCATATGTTATGTGTTGCCTCTTTGCCAAGGCCAGGTCATACTGAGCATGCCTCCTTCTGCCTACTGGGTCTGGCTCAGGTTGTTCCTCCTCCGAGTCACTCTGTGCCTGTACAGGCCTTGGAATTGGTGGGGGGCTGTGTGGCCCTGCCCCATGCTGTTCCTGCTGCAGCTGTTTCCACAGGATCATATTGTGTAGCATAGCACATACCATAACAATTTGGGTGCATGTAGCTGGTCAATACTGCAAGGCTCCACTGGATGTGTCCAGACACTGGAACAGTGACCTGAGCATCCCAAACACATGCTCTATTATATGTATGGCCTGTGCATGTGCTTCATTATAGCATAGTTGTTCAGGTGTGTGTGCATTTCTGATGGGTGTCATCAGCCACGGCTCGAGTGTGTACCCAGAATCCCCCACTAGGTGACCGTAGGGGATATCCATATTGGCAAAGCTGTGGTACAGCTGCATCAGATGCTATATATTGGAATCATCATAGCTTCCAGGGCAGCCAGCACACACATTCAGTATAATGCCCTGGGCATCGCATATGACCTGGCAATTGATGGAGGGGATGCCCCTGCAGTTAATGTAGGCCCTACCCTGCTCACTGGGTGGTGCTTTGATGTGTACGTGCATGCAGGCTATAGCACCCACTACCCCAGTGTAGTCTGCCATTTGGTGGAAGAGACACATATTGCTGGTCAACACCTCACGTGTGTTGAGAAAATGTACGTGCCCACTGGTATGTGGTTATATGGCATCCAAGAACTGGTGGAATGCCCTGGATGCAGATGCCTGTGAGATCCCCGTGATATCCCCATTTGTGTTTTGGGAGGTACCTGTGGCTAGTATACCTTTTATTTATTTTTTATTTTTTATTTTTTATTTTACATTTGTTGACCGGGCTAGTCTAGCTGGATATATGTCCATTTTCAGTAGAGGCCCGGGGAGAAAACCTCCACACAGTTTCAACAATGTTAACATAAACAACATAATAGAGAAAAAAAAAAAAAAACATATTTATACATTTTATACATTTACTAACAGGGAGTCTGTCACTTATGAGAACATCATAAGTAATGTATAATTTTAATAGGCTTAGAATAGTTAATAAGAAGGTACATTTATGTGTTGCTAAAAAAAAAGTATTAGTTGCAGGAAAGAAGTTAGTAAAAGTGTTGATATAGATAAAAGAGGAAGATAATGAAAATATATGGAGGGGTTGTTAGGTAAAGTGTGTAGTAGTGATATGAGTCAGTTTAAAAGATGTAGTAGTAGTATGGAGTGTGAGGAGAGGAAGCATGGTAGTATCTAGAAAAAAATAGAAATAAAGAAATATGGATAAGATAGGTTAGTGAAAGAGTAGGTTCAGAGATGAGAAATTTTAGATGAGTAAGTCAACAGTAGATAGGTTGGTCAGTCTGGTTTAGAACAGGGGCACATCCAGTGTGTTTTTAGGTGGAGTTTAAGCCTATTTTTAAATAGAGTAATTGAGGGAATTGTGGTCAGTTCAGATGGAAGTTGATTCCATGTTTTTCCAATGGAAACAGAAAATAGAGAGTCTCCTGCTCTATTGTTTGATTTGTTGATGTGCATAAGAGATTTTTGTGATGATCTTAGGGATTTAAGGTTTACATAGGGGTGGATAAGATTTGTTAGGATGGGTGTTCTTTCAGGTTGATACAGAATTTTGTGGATGATGGTAAGTTGATTATATTTCAGTTGCTGCTGAAGTTCAAGCCATCCAAGGAGCTTAAGATTAATACAGTGATGAGTTCTGTAAGGGCTGCCTGTGGCAAATCTGGCTATGTTATTAAATGAGTTTTCAAGTTTTTTAAGGTTATTTTTTGACAGATTGGTAAATATGGGTGAAGCATAAAGAAGGGTGGACATAAGGTGAGTGTGGGCAATGGTAATTCTAGTTGCAGGAGTAAGGAAGGATTTGATCCTAAAGAGAGAGCCTATTTTTTTATTTGTAGTTTTCAGAATGTTGTTGATATGGGCCTCAAAGTTTAGGTTATCTATGGTGATACCTAGCAGTTTGGTAGTTTGATCTTGGGTTATTAGTGTACCGTCACGAGATGATAGAGAGAAGTCTATAGGTGGAGATTTACTGGTAGGTGTGAAAAGGAGAAGTTTTGTTTTTTTGGGGTTTAGTAAGAGGCAGCGTTTTGTAAACCATAGTTCTATAGAGTTAAATGTGTCTTGAGATAGGGAGTGAAGATGAGATACAGATGAAGCAGTGCATATTAGTGTAGAGTCATCTGTGTATTGGATGCATGTGGCTTGGGGAATTACTTGGTGTAGATCATTAATGAATATAGAGAACAGAAGAGGGCCCAGTATGGAGCCTTGAGGAACTCCAATGTTAACTGGTAGTTGAGTAGAGAGAGTGTTTTTCCATAGCACCGCTTGATGTCTGTTTTTTAAGTAGGAATGGAACCATTTAATGGCGAGTGTGTCTAGAGATAGAGATTTAAGAATGTTAATGAGAATAGTGTGATTTACCATGTCGAAAGCTTTGGATAGGTCTATGAAAAGAGCAGAGGAGAGCATGTTAAGGTTCCGGTTGTTATTTATGGTGTCAATAAAGGAGAGGAGGGCAGTAGTAGTGCTATGGGAGGGTCAGAAGCCATGTTGGGTGTTGGAAAGTAAGTTGTTATGGAGAAGGTGGTCTAGCAATTGCCTATGTATACATCTTTCCATGATCTTAGATAGAGGAGATAGAAGGGCTATGGGACGATAGTTGGAGAATTCAGTGAGTCTCCTCCTGTGTGAAGGGAATAATGTGAGAGACTTTCCAGAGTTTAGGATATATCCTTCAGTGATGGTTCTATTAATGAGGATGGAGATGGGGTATGCAATAGATTTGGCTGCTATCTGTAGATATTCAGATGGTAGTTGGTCAGCAGAAGGAGTACATGGTTTCAGTTTTTGGAGAAGGGTGAGAATAAATGATGTGGGGACAGGTTGGAAGAGAAAAGCTGGAGGTGTGTTATAGTTAGAGATGGATGTTATGTCGGAGAGAGTTGACAAGCAAGATCTTGAATTGCTTTGACAAAGAAAGTATTGAAGGTGTTTGCAGTTTGTTCGGATTGTCTTTGTCAGTGCCTTGAGGGTTAGGTGTGAGTGATTGACTTGGGTGTAATAGTTGATTAATACTTGACCAGAATTTTGGGGTTTATTGTGGTGGGTATGTTGATATTGTAAATAGTAGTTTTTTGTCAGTCACTATGGCTTTTTTGTCTCATTTCTCAGTTGTTTAAAGTTTTGGATGTCAGTATGGTTTTTAGTTAAGCGTGATTTATTCCAGCATTTATTTCTGAGATGGATTTTTGTTTGGTTTCCCTAGTAAGCCATGGAGCAGTTTTAGTCCTAATTCTAATGGAGCGGTAGGAGCATGACGGTTGAGTATGTCAAGAAAATTATTATTGAAGTAATCAACAGCTTCATCAAGGGAAAGGTGTTTTAGTGGGGACCAATTACATGTTTTCAGTTCAGTAAGGAATAATTCTGAGTTAAAGTTTTTCTTGGTTCTAATGTCCCTATATATGGGTTGAAAGGGTGGGTTGGTCTTTAGTCGGATGATGTAGGTTAGGAGTGGTCGCTTATGTCATCAGGGAGGGTTCCGGTTTCATAATTCTGTGGTTGACTATTAATAAGTATCCAATCTAAGGTGCTTTCTTTTTTGGTATGTTTATTCAGTCTAGTAGGGGAGGTAATAGTTTGGGTGAATCCGTGGAGATTAATATGGTTTGTGGGGCATTTATTATTGCAAGAGTTCCAGTCTATATTAAAGTCACCTAGGATTATGGTTTCTTGAGGGAGGTTTAGAGATAACCAGGAAAGTATGTTTTCTATGGTAGTGATGTTGTTTCCTGGGGGAACATAGATAGTAATAATATAGATAGATTTAGCTGGGTTTAGTTGAAATTTGGTAATAAGTATTTCAGCATTAGGGTCTTGGGGAGGTTTAAGTTTAAAGTTGGTTATTTCAAGGCCAGATTTGAATAGTACAGCTACTCCACCACCTTTCTTTTTAACACGGTCCAGGCGTATGATGTTATAACCAGGTGGTAAAATTTCATTATCTTTTGTTGCTGGTTTTAGCCAGGTTTCTGTTAGACATATGATATCAAATGAGTAGAGTTCCAATAGAGCATGGAGTTGTGTTATTTTATTGTTAATGCTTCGTGTGTTAAGGTGAGCTATTAAAAATGAGTTTGGAGATTTTATGAGTGGGTGAGAGTTAGAAGGGTTTGGGTTGTTGAGTAGTATGGTATTTGTGGTGTTTGGGCCTGGATTTGGGTGAATGTCTCCGTCTTTTAAAGATTGGAGTATTGTTAGATATAATTTCTTTGTGAGTTTGCAAATAAGTGGTGGATATCTTTTGAGGTTACGGGAGTTGTATCTAATGTGGACTGTTCTATGGTATTTAGGTGATAGATGTTTGGGTATGGAAGTGATGTTGAAGTGGTTAGTGTGAGAAGTGTGTTGAATAGAGGTAGTACATTTAGTAGGACTTAATAAGTTTGTGTATATAGGGTGCTCATAGGAGGTTAATGAGTAGATGAGAGTTAGAGGAGGTAGAAGTATGAGTAAGAATAACATTTGTAAGTAGATTAAGGTGTACTGTTTATTTAAAGTCATGGTATTGAAAAAAGAAAGAAAAAGTAAAAGACAAGAATGAAGATTAAGTTATTGTTTTTATTTTTAGTTGTTTTGGCGGGAAAAATGTGAGAGTAGTGTGATGGAAGTGGAACTATGAGTGGTGGAAATTAGGGAGGGGGTGTGGTCTGTGAGGTATAAGGTTAGGACCCCTGGGGTTGGGTGGGAATTGGGGGTAGGGTGGGGAGCGGAGTGAGCCCATAGGGCGAACGGAGCGGGTTAGAGCAAGTAAAGAAGATCTCCTGGAGTCAATCAGAAAAGCTACTGATTGTGCAGGAGTTCTGGGTAGTTCCAGGTGAGTGTAAAGTAGTTGTAGTAGTATAGTATAAAGTAACACTGAAAATAGTAGAGAGGGAAAAGGGAATAAAGTACAATGAGGGGGGAGTAATGAAAAGGAGGATGAAGAGTGGATAAGATAGACACTAAAGAGGGATAGTATATTAATGGAGAGGAAAGAGAAAAGGAAATGCAAGGTAGTGGAGCCACCTGGTGGACAACAGCTTGAGTATCAGAGAGCTTGGCTAGGTAGAAAGAGAGAAAAAGAGGTGAGTCAATTGGTAGAACCATGGGGATAAAGGTTATGGAAGAGAGAAAAAAGGATAAGATGGTGAGAGTTGGAACTGGCTGCTGGGAACCTGGCTCAGGAGGGCAGCTTTATCATACACTCTTGGTGTTAAGTAATACAGAACGTTGTATCCACAGTTATATCAAGGGTCAAACGTACTTTCTCTACTTCTTCAGCAAGGTGGGATGTATGGCACAGGACAAGTAGTCTGGGTGCAGATTGAGATGGAAGTCTTAAGAGACAGGCAAGTTGGTTCCCAAAATCCTAGGTCAGTGAGGAGGTTAAGAGCTGTAAGGTCAGAGAAATTCAAGGGTTAAATTAGGTGAGATGGTAAGCAAGGCAATTTAGGTGTTAGTGTCACAGTTAAGGAAAAAAGCACACTGTTATAATGTTAAAATAAACACCTCTAACACATACTGGTCCTTATAGGGACCATTCTAAACAGGAATTCAACAGTAGTCAGATTCTAACAATCCACAGGCAAGGTTTAGTGTTGATTGTTACATGTATCAAGCAATTATTACAGAATGAAATGTTTAACAAAAGTAGACAGCCCACATATATAAATGCATTACAGTTAGGCCAGGTATTCCTGCTCCTACCTAGGCCTACACATACCTTGGTATCCACTGGGATGGGTTCCCCTCGGCCTGTTTGATGTGTCAGGTGTGGCCGGCACAGCTCATCAATCTGCTGTCGGAGGTCTCTGTCCACCCCATAGTGCTCCACTATCTCCAGCTCATGTAGTCTCTGGTAGGTTACCCTGGGTCTGTACAGCCTTCTCTGTCTCCTCACTGAGGGTTGTTCAGCAGCATTCACATCCTCACCACCCTCAAACTCCTGCACATGTTGGTCTATGTTGCCTGTTGCAGCCCTTCTCATTTCATTGGATTGTTTTGTAAAATTTCCCCGCATGTATACACCGGTGGTGTAGAGTGTGGAAAAACCTGAGGGTATGGTGCTTGCTCACTTTATCGTAGTGTTCTGGGCCAGGCTGGGCCTGTAATCTGCTGATTGTGATAATTATCACCTATTTGCCCAGCTTGTTCACCTTGACTACTCTCCTACTGCTGTTGTCCCTCCCAATTGCACTAGGCAGGTATAGACACACCCCTAGCTTAGGTGTGCTAAGCCAGGAGCAATCCTGAGACACAGGGCTCCAATCTACGTACAGTATGCCTGACACCCCCCCCCATGCTTTCACCTATATTCGAGTCCTGCACCCAGCTATCTATACACATACACACTTGGGATCTGCATCAAACCCTGGGGATAAACGGGATTCACTATTTTCCACCTCGTTTGTATAGTATTGTCTTCTAATGCATAGTTACATGACCCATACTGAGCCTCCCCAAAAATAACCACTGCTTACTGTCATGCAGACCCGCACACAACTGGTTAAAAGTGCCTTACTATCACCGTATTCAATGTCCCTTGTTCTTCCTAGCAACAAAACAACCAGCCTCTGCATGCCTCATAACTGGAACCCTGCACACCTCAGATGGTGTGCTTTACCACTAAGCCATGGCAGATATATATACATCTGAGGTTATCACGTACAGATCATCCAGCACAGGCATTCAACAGTATAGGACATGTATTCCATCATGTAGATTTGTGTGCGCTAATGTCCACACACACATATATATATATATATATATATATATATATATATATATATATATATATATATATATATATGCACACACACACGTATACATATACACACACATACGTAGATATAGAATGCATATCTCAACAGCGGACCACGTGACACCAAAGCATTAGATAAGAATGAAAAGGAAACCACATGCGCCTCCTGCATTATGTACTGGTGTTAATATCAAGGCAAGTGTAAGATTAGGGCTGCTGACATTACTCACCTGACCTATTGCCGAATGTATGTGCATGTCTTGCCAACCCAGTCTCTTGGCCAATTGTGACAATTATGGCACTATATAGGAAAACAACAGAAGACGCTTCTCAACACATCCAGTAGCTAGCCACTCACATACACCAACACATAGGATATGACTGCCAAACACACACACCTGTCATGCCTTGGAACAGAACACCTACCTGTCTATTATATCACACTATAGCATTACGCAGTTACAGAACACGCTACCGAGATTACTGGGACACAGCACTCCCAGAGGTGTACTTATAGGTGGGTGACGTCATCAGCATTGGCAAAGTTGGCAATAGGGATTGTATGGAGTGTGAGCAGTCTAAAAGCATATTTCTGTCCCCAGGCAGACGGAGACAAACACACACCAGTGGTGGGATCAGGACAACTGCCTATCTATGGACCACTATTACAATACTACATAGATACAAGCCGCGCCACAGACACTTCACCTTTCCAGACTGTCAATATGACCTTCTAGGAATGCGGACATCGACATGGATGCTGGCAGTTACAATGTACATACCTGTGAACCTGTGTGTTCAATGTAGGAATCCATCCTGAAGTGGGGTATGGCCATCTGTTGACTGGATGATTACTATCGCTATACAGGGTTACAGTGGCCATGCCCATACACATAGCGGCACATAACTGACACAAGGTGTCACTAGGCATGCTCACACACTTAGTAGCACACGGCCATTTGGAATGCACTATGTGTCCATCTACACAACGTTATACTGGGCATGCTCACACACTTAGTAGCACAGGGCTGTTTTGTATGCACTCTGATTCTAAACACGGAAGGGCACAGTGGCCATGCTATTACAGTTAGACATGAACAGCACATTGTAATGGACTCCAGTGTCGATAGTTGTCATTATTAGCAGGAACGCTGCACTACATATATCTGATACTGGTCTTCTACACAATGTGTGCTGCTGCCCGTCACCTTAGCTGTACCAATCTAAACCTGGCACACTACTACCACCCGTGGTGATGTCCTGCCAGGAGTGGCTACTTCACCCATATAATGCCATTCATAGTCAAATGTCCTGAGACCAGGTTAACACCCTGACACCTAGAGGACAACTGTATTGTATGTGTATGCTAAACAGTGCTAAATGTGTAGCATTCGTAATCACAGCTGGCCAATGTAGATCCAACAATGGGGAATACTGACATCTGTGCAGTGAGGAACACCTGGCTGAAGGCTCAGTTGTGCATAATAGCACTACCACCGTACGCCTCAGATACAGACATGTGGGCCATAACACAGGTACGGACCATCCCAGGTGGTGGTGTCCCCACATACATGAAGGCCACTCATATGTACTGACCAGTACACCCTCAAAAGGCATCACAGATGTGTCAGGTGCAGATCACAGTGTCAAAAGCCACATTCTAGGATGTAGCCCTCAGACATCACCATGTCCTTGGACCAGCAACACATATCCATACATGTGGTAGAACATATAATAGTACAACACCATGTGAACCATGACCAGTGGACTGTACCTAGCTCTACATCAGCTGTGCAGACTACCCATGTACTGACACACTTGCATCATGTGTTATGCAATGCAATGATACCACTGTCCGTAACCAGGTCGGCTGTACACATAACAGGGGACCTGGGTCATATACAGCAGTAACAGATGACTGTTGCTGTACACCAGTAAACACCCTCATGTTTGGATATGACATACATGTACCTGCTGTGGATATGTACATGCCACACACACACACACACACACACACACACACACACACACACACACACACACACACACACACAACACATATGTACATAGCATAGCTGTTACTGTCCTTCGTGCAGACAGGTGTCTACAGCAATTGCACACATGCACATGGAAGGTAGGTCCATGGCTGTTGAATGATAACAGTACATAAGGTGTGATATCAATGTTGACTGAATTAACATTCCCTCTGTACTAGTTACCCATGACAACTATCATATTATATAACAGTCCATGTGTCATCACACATGTCTGCCAATTGCAATGTCTACAAACATGGCTAAATGACAAGAATGTAGGACCTACACACATGTACATGTAGTGGTGTGCGTTCAGCTACCATGCGTGTGCAGTAGCTGATATTTGCAGGCAATGTGTGTCTTACTACAACATGCAGTTGCAATGCAGCCCCATCATTGCCAACTGTATATGGTGATATACTGACAGTATGGTAAGATGTACATCAGGTATGGATGGATGTGTGGACATAACTAAGTGGTGGGCCATCTTTGCAGATGGATGTTTGGGGACAGCTCACAGGTGTGTCACAAGCCATCCTACAATAACATGTGCAAACACTAAGCTATGTTTCTGTTAATTGATGGGGAACACATACAACTACACAGCGGTCAGGGTGTCACTGACTGTAAATCCCTTGACACCTGTAACACTTAAGACCTCCCGTGTGCATATATCAGCACAATTGCCAAAGGTAGCATCAGTACACATTGAAATGTGGGCAATACTGCTGTATGTCTGTCATACATATCATAAGATAGCAGGTGTTTGATTCACAGTACTGCCATGTGTGTTTGCTTGTGTGTCCATATATTGCCACGTATGGTGGGGGATACATCCCAATTGTTACTCACTCTCCTGTACACTGTTGTAGAGATCTGTACATACTACATTGTAGAAAGCAAGACATAGGCAGAGGAGGGGTGTGTATCACACACATGTGAGCTATCTGTATGTGCATGACATAGATGCATTCAATTGTGGACTCCACAGTGTGTGTTTGTGTATGTATGCATGGCTGTCTGGTCCATGGAGTGAGGATGTATGTTACCATAGTGAACAGATAGGACCCCTAACCCCTCCAGGTGATGCAATCTACTACACTGTTGATGCCGTCGATCTTAGGTATTACTGACTACCTGTACATGTGTATTCTCTAAGTGCATCATGTGGGTGCACAGTACTGTAATGGTGATTACCACATAGGCAGGGGTCCTCACCTCAACACTATCAAGTGTGTGTGTGTGTGTGTGTGTGTGTGTGTTACAGTGTCGTTGACACCCGTGAGTGTGGGCATGTTACTGTGTGTCTGAATACATGTGTGTGAATACCTTTGTGTGTGTGTGTGTGTGTGTGTGTGTGTGTGTGTGTGTGTGTGTGTGTGTGTGTGTGTGTGTAGTTGTGTGTTCTCATCCTGTAATGTGAATGTGTGTTACTGCTACACAGTGAGGCCTCAAGCTATCAACTGGCCTCTACCCTTGTCATCAGCTAGACTGCTATGTAAACTCCCCGCCCCATGTAACTGTACCTGTGATGTCACCCAGTATGGATGTCACGTCTCTAGCCACTGTAGCTTAGTACACAGCTCCCATGCTCCTAGATCAGTAGATATGTAGATATCTTTGGAATATCAGCCTTTCTAACAGTGAGGTTGAAGTTACGAATAGCATGCTGGTATTGCCATACATACCTGTGAGTAGTATACATTTACACATGGGAAACTAACTGAAAACACTGACACTCAATGGCACATGCAATTAGACCTGAAGGAGGGAAGCAGAACATCATGACCAACATGCTGTTACTATTGTTACCAAAACGCATACTGTGAACAGAAAACAATGCATTCTAAACCTGTACTACATGGTATGTCTGCTGTGTGTCAACAGTACACAACAATTGTAATCTACACTTATCTCCCTATTCTGTTCACCCTGTGCATCAGACCATATGAGCATGTCCCTGCACTGATGGTGTGGAAGACAGGGATGCGGCACAGGCATCATCATATGCACAGGGTGATAATGTTTGCCAGGGGCCTAGGCTGCACCAAGTGGATGACATCATGTGTATGGGTTAGGGCCTGTGATCTAATTGGCCATGTGTGGTTGTTATGCATGTGTGTGTTGCGGTGCCCTACAGATGTTTCTGGTGTGTGCGTGTATGTGTGCACACAGTTCTGCCATATGTCTGGCCTACACAGGGGTATTATTGACAGTTGCAGACTGTACAGACCAGGTTTTACAGCTCACGGTGTCCGGCCATGGCCATGTGACCTGTGCCTGCCAGGGGTTGCATGGGCACTACCGGGCAGAGGTGCAGATTGGGTACTGTCCGATGACACATGTCTACTGGAACAGTGTCCCCGTTGGGACCGTCCAGGGCCACATGCACGTGGCCTACTGTGTCCTGGTGTGGACAGCGCAGCACCAGCTGCACTGCTGCTGCTACCGCCACTATGGGAGCGGGCATGTGAGGTAGCTCATTCATGTAGACCTGCACCAGGTGACGTAGCTGGCCTATGTCCACGTGCCCTATGCCTCACTCCTACCAGATGTTCTAGCCCAGATAGCTCACAATCGTGGATTGTCATGCCACGGTCAAGGATTCCAACCATGTCACCCAATCGTCTGTCCATAACCTCAGCAATCTGCTGTTGAGCATTTGCCATTGCCTGGATGTTGTTGTTTAAAGAATGGATAGCAGCCCTCTGAAGCCTCTGCCCTTCTCTGTTTTGCCATTCAGCACATACCTGTGCCACCATTACAGCTTGAAACACACATCTGGTGACACCAGCTGCTGTGCTCTGTCCTGCAGGGGCAATTCAGCCAGAGGTCCTCCTACGAGCAGCACTGGCCACATGCCTGTGTGGCCCATCTCCAGTCATTTGCCTGACACCATGGTGTGAATACACACCTTCCATAGCCACCACACTTTCCTGTTTCAAGCTACCACACGCCAACTGTCCTTCCTCTATGGCCACTGGTGATGGGGTATGTGTTGGCATGAGATCTGTGTGTGGGGATGAGGGGGATATAGGTGGAATGGCAACCAATGGCATAGATTCAGCTCCTGACAACCCTGCCTGGGCCTCAAGCATATGTTCATCATCACTGCTAGAGTCCGTGGGGACACTAACATCAGATGGCCCACAGGAGGGTAGCACACCTACATCACCTGTGAGGGCAGACAAAGACTCTACATTACAATACAGATACACACACAGACACACACAGATGCACACAGACAGACACACAGACACACACAGACACACACCATGCATGTGATTTGACAGAAGGCATGCAACATGCATGTGATACAGCAGATGGCATGCAGCTCAGACAATAATAGTGGTAGTTATCATACATCCCTGGGTTGCACACAACAGCATGCATGTGTCATAGCAGAAGCCATGCATTTCACACAATCATGGTAGTAAGCATGCATCCCTGTGTTACACTATGTGGACCAGCACAGGTTAACAGTACACATGGCTGATGTGTGGCATATGACCTTGACATTAACATGTAGTATGACATGTAATCTGCTGACGTGTGCATTGACATGCATACATGTTTAACACAATGGTGTCCTGTCACATATACAGTGGGGTAATGGTGTCACATTGCAGTGTTGTCTGTCCGCCCTACAGATAAAATGCACATTTAGCAGATGTGCATGACCATTGCAGGATATTATGAGGCATCTATATTGCTATACAGTGTGAAGTACAGACACAGTACCATTGCATGGAATCATGAAACGTCTCTATTGCTATACAGTGTGAATTACAGCCACAGTGCATAGCCATGACTGTGTGCATACACAATACATATATACTGTGGATTGTGACCCACGTCGCTGAGGTGTATACACACTAAACTATGATGTGGAATGTGTGACACAGGTCACCGAATGCCATACGGATGACACCCCTGCACATCTGCAAACATATTTTAGCTGCCTGGCAACCATGTCCACACATGGCAGACTTGTCAATACACCATGTCCCACATGACATTTGTGTACCACACACACGAGGTGCATGGCTGACAGTGATGTCCAACAGCAGCAAGGGAAATGTACTGTATCTGTGGCCTGATGTGGTTGTCTGTGTATGTATGTGGATGCTGTACAGGTAACTACTGTCATGCTGTGACACAGTCATGATGTTCAACACATCTTATGTGGTCGAATGATGTTATGTCTCCACAAGCTATGCACAGGCCTGTAGGATGTCCAGTGTTCCACATCTGCAATATAACCATTCAACAAAGGCTATAGTTGGACCATGTGTAGCCAATGTACAACAGAGTGTACACACAAACACATCACATCTACTGTGTGTTGCTACATGTCTCTGGCCATCCTCCATGGCCATGTGTGACCATGTGTTGGCCAAACTGTTGTGATGGCTGTCTATCTCACATGTCTGTGTTGTCCCATATGACATACACCCATAGATGTCATATACTCCACTGTCCACAGGGTTATGCAGACAAAGGGTTGCATGTTTGGTATGTCAGGAATGTTTTATGGGATAGTGAGACAATGTTGCAGCCGGCTCACTACATGTCATGGACATGTCAGATGGCACATCACAATGTGTGCACTCATAGCAGGGCCGTAATCCATAATGGTGAATCCTGTGGGACGCCCATACTCCAGCTCACTGTGTAGTATTGTTTGTGTACCCCACATGTGTAGTTCTGATGTGTAGTACATGTTCCTACATTGAACACCACCTCCACCATTGTATGCAAAGCTGTCCATACATCTAGCAATGACAGTTTCTGAGATTTCATGTCAGTGTTTCACTTAGTTTGTAAGTATTGCACATGGGTAGCCATTGTGATGAATTGCAGATACGACCTGTATATTGTGAACAGACCATACATTATGTGTACATGTGTTAAATGGCCACATAGTGAATAGATCTGTGCATTAACATGCCTGATACTTATAACTGTCTCACCTGCAATGGCCTGCTGTCTTAGCGGAATGCCAGAGGTACCTATATAGGGGTGACACAGCAGTATGATCATTATCCATGCCTGTATGACAGCTAAAGGGAGCAATGTGCATGTCACTAGCTCAGGGAGGTAAACTGCACAGCAGCATCCCTTACACACAGTGTCCATTATGTTGACTGCTGCCTAGGTGGTAGTTCATGGGTACAGGGTTATTAACCTAGCGGTGACAATGCAATATGCAGCTGTCAGATTGTGCACATTTGTCACACACCTCACCCACAAAGCCCCTTCTGTATGTTGTCCACAACACTGAGTCAGCTATTGCTCCTAGGTTATAGCCATTCACATACTTACATAGACAGATGCCTCCTGTTTGTCTGTGTGGTATGGGCTACAATGAGGGGGAGTACAATGAATTAACCCTGTTTTACTGTAGCTGGTACTGGTGTGATATGCACATATTAATCAGACACCTTCTGTAGTGCTGGTTCTGTCAACAGTCCACTGGTAGAACACTCCTGTGACATACGAATGTACATCTAGTATACTGAGTGTAGGCAGAACACAGTATGGGTGATGATGTCCTATGACCTGTCACAGATATGATATGCAGTATGAAATCATCCATACTGTCATCTATATCTGTACTGCTAACAACATATACGTTGATTAAGGTTCATGCCCTTTCAGACCAGACTCAGCAGGGTAGTAGTGCAGTGCCTCCCATTATGAGTGGTGTCTCCACTTTGTGGGTTGTGATAACTGTTGGTGTGCACCATTCAGTATTTCCACAGACTGTCATGAAGCTATGTTTTACATAATGTGTATGTGTAGAGAAAACTGTTTTGCCATATGTGTATGATACAACCAGGGATGTGGACAGGTCCCATGCAGCCTGAGTGCACCTTGTACCATCATAGTTATGGTTACAGGGGCTCTGTAGTGTACATAGATATATGATTGTGTACCTTTTGGGGGGGCAGTGTGTTTATGTTATATAACACCCTATCTGTATTGCTTATTCATTCTCAGCACTTGTTCAGAACATGTAAGCACTTCATGAGCTACTAATTACTATAGCACTCAATCCTCCTCATTACCTACAGGTAAACACTGTTTGTACATTTGTACTTACATTTCCTGCTTGCTTAGAGTAAAATAGCTATTGTACAGACTTTCCTCACTTATCTAGTGGGAAATAGTTATATATTCAGGCATGTCCAAGTGTCAATTCCCAGTGTTCTCGCCTGTCTATAT
Organism: Protopterus annectens; assembly: GCF_019279795.1. Lineage (NCBI taxonomy): Eukaryota > Metazoa > Chordata > Ceratodontiformes > Protopteridae > Protopterus > Protopterus annectens. The sequence goes on from NC_056726.1 coordinate 1,209,614,476, forward strand.
GATGAATATGGGCATCATGAGACAATATTGAAATTGTCTCATGTACACAGTCAATACTCCCCTCCTAGCATCCAACACTACAACCTGTGGGAGATGCACATATCTAGCCGTGCTGGAGGTAAAGCTCTCTCCAACCCAGACTGAACCTGACAATCATGTGGGGATGTTAAATGTTTGCACCACACCACAATCATCACATAGTCTCACTAGATCTTCACCACCACAGGCCACACATAGTAAAACAATGACATTTGCAGAGCCTCTCAATACTACTCTGTCTAGGCAACAGAGAACTCCAAAACAGAAATGCAGGCAGCCCCCATCTCCCAACACAACACCTATTACTTATAGCCCACAGACTCAGTGTGCCCATCAACCACAGTCAATAGGGGTAAATAACGTACCCAACACACTAGTCATAGGTGACGCTATAGGTGGTCACACTGATGTTCCACTCACCAGGCTACACAAGGAGATAGTTACTGTCAGCTGCATGTCAGCTAACAGGATCCACAACATTACCTATGCACTCAGCATGTACAATATGACTGTGTCATTCTCCATGTTAGTGTGAATGCCCTGAGATGTACCTTCCTGGACTACATGTAAAGAGACATGGAATAGCTATCCGATCTTGTAGCCCAGGCAGGTATCGTCCTATCCCTGAGTAGCATTCTGCCATTGTCCAGACTAGTAATGCAGTACAAGAACAAAATGATTTACTTCAACAATTGGCTATGCTTCTGGTGTCATTCCAAGGGTATCCAGTATCTGTCTGCTTTGAATGACATGGTCGACAGAACACGATGCTTTGGCACAGATGGCCTGCACCTGTCGGCCCTGGGATTCTGGATAATGGCTAAGGCTCTTGCTGCTCCTATAGTGCCTGTTTTAGGCACGGTTCAAATAACATATTCACCACCATAACAGGAACAGGCAAGCAAAAGCTGAGGGTAATGCTACTCAATGCTTGACATCTTCATCTCAAATGCACTCACCCGAGGCACTCCTTGTAATGGACCATTTCGATATCTGTGCAGTGACTGGGTCCTGCTTCTAGGCTCCTGAGAGCACTCCTGCACTACCAGGCTATTACTCATACCACACCTTTCAGTCATGTAACCAGGACCGGAACACCCACGGTGGAGGTGTGTCCATATTTCCTAAGGATATCCACACCTCCAGGCTAGTTGCTTAGCACAATGCATCAGAGGTTATCCAAGTGCAACTAACTCTGGCCATAACTGCTATACAAATAGTAGCTTGCTACAGATCCCCCACCATACCCCACGGTTAACGGTCCTCTCTTCTTGGTGTACTGGAAATTAGGGTTAAAACAGACACACTACTGATGTGCGACTGACACTACCCCACCATTAACTGGGATACCTACTCATGTACCGACACATTAGGCCAATGCTTTCTGGGATTCATAACCTCCAATTGCCTGGATCAACATATCCACACCACCACCACCAGGGGCAACAATATCCTAGACCTGGTCATTACCAACATGTGTGACTGGTGTTCCACACCTGGGGTTATCTCCTCGTTGGTCAGATCCGAACATACGCTAATCACCCTTGTTATCCACATCCTGGCACCACACCCTTTACAGAAAACACAGTACAATATTTCTACAAAGTCAACTTCAGGCTTCATATGACAGCAGTAGTAAATGTCATGACACCCGTGCAGATGGACAATACAGTTACAACCGCTGAATCATACACAACTGCACTTAATTAGCACTTACACGACTGCATGGATCATGCTATCTCAAACAGAACCATGACGGTACCCACCAGAAAATGGAGGCCACTCTGGTGGTTCACTGCCATGGACATAATGTACAACAGAAGGAGGAGACTGTTGCAAAGTAGAGTACAATCCCATGAGTGGAGGAGCTCCCTGGTCAGCCTCAGTAAGAATCTGAGATCCCTTAGCACATCCTCCAAAGCTAGCTATGTAAACATAACCATGACTAATTCCAAGGACTATCACAAAGCATTCTAGAGGTATGTCACTACTCTCAATGGCGATACCCACATCTGCTCTGACATACAGCAGTAAGGCACGAACATTACAGAACCGACTGATATTGGCAACATCCTGGCAGATAGGTTCACTGCTAACTTTACATCCTTCTCACACCCTAAAGGGCCCATATCTATACAGGAATGGTTGCAGAGTCCCTGCGATCACAACTACGCAGTTCAAAGCTGCACTCTCTAAAGCCAGGAACACAGCATCCATGTGACCGTACATCATCCCAGACTGCAATTTCCATGAACTTTAGAACAAGCTGACTCCCCACGTAGGCACCATATTCAATAATAGCCTTGCATCAGGCATTGTGGCCCCTGAATGGTGCACAGCAACAGTTATCACACTCCACAAAGGTGGCACCACAACAGACCAGGGGAACTATTGCCCTATATGCCTGACTAGGCTGTTCTGCAAGGCTATGGAGCACATCATCATGGATCTCATTCACAGAGACATTGGTGGCCTCCAAAACTTTAGTCCCACCCAGTTTGGATTTGTTAGGGCCAGACCATGCCTCCTAAACCTGGTGGAGTCCTTTGAGACAGTTACCAAGGCAGTAGATGAGGGTAATGCGGTCCACACAGCCTGCCCTGACCTCTCAAAGGCTTTCAACACCATTCCCCATTCTGGTATTATCAACATACACATCCACCTGCACATTAACTGCTATGTCATGAGATGTTATGCAAAATGGCTCATGGACAGAACCCACACAGTGAGGGTAGCATACCCTAGGACCTACTGTAAATCAGTTACAATTGGTGTCCCCCAGGGCTTGGTCATAGGGCCCCTCATGTTCGTTATATGCTTCTCTGAGGTACAGGCTAGCACAGGAGGACTTACCCTGATGAGGTTTGCAGACAACTGCAAACTAGAGTCCATGATTGATTCCCCAGCTAATACAGACACCCTCCATAAGGGTGTCACTGGGACGGATACCTGGTGTCAATAACATGGCCTCAAGCTGCATGCCACAAGGTGCATAGACATCCCCTTTGGATTACACAAATCACCTGTGGGCTATCACATAGGTGGTAGTCCCCTACATAGATAAGATGTAATAAGGGATCTTAGAACCCAAGTAGATAGCATTCACTTCTTTGATAACCATATTGGCAAGGTGGTGTGGATATCCTTCTACGCGGCCTCCCTAATCTCTAATGGGTTTGTAGCCAAAACAAAGGCAGCCATTGTGCCTCTCTACTCATGACTTATGAAACACATTAAAGGGTACAACACCCCATTTGGGATGTACCTTACTAGACAACAGCAATGGCTTGAAATACCACAACATTACCACACCAAAAGGAATACTGACCTCTGAAGGATGATGTATGCAGCCCAACTACAGAAACCCCAACTGTACTCGTTTGCATACCGCATACTCAGAGGTGATCTCTGCTGAACATAAAAGGCCCATGTCCAAAACAGTATTGATGGATATGTTCCACATAAGCAAAAGCCGCTGAGAGCCACATGCTCTGGGATATGTACCTAAACACAAAGGTGACTAGGACGTGCTGGAGGGATACATTCCTGACCCGGACACTACCTATGCTTTGGAACATGATTCCTATGTACTTCAGGCAGGGACCCTCACTAGCACTCTTCAAGAGATACCTTGATGGGTGGATGGGAGACAGACATGTACACCAGGGAGCACTGCAGTGGCTCTGCTGTACAGAGGTGCAGGAAACTAATGGCTCTGCTGTTCACAGGCACAGGAAACTACCTAGGGAAGTGCCGCAAGTCAAAACACTGTAGCTAGGCTTATGAATGGCCTTGGCCAGACAGCATAGTGCCTAACTATGAACCTATGAAGCTATTACATGTCCTTTGTGCATGGATAATTGACTAGCTCTTCCATTTCAATTAGCTATCATGCTGATACACTGTCTGGTGACTACAAGTCATATGTATCCTGTTATTGTGTATTGTACATGCCAATAGACATACCTGATGTGTGCATAACATAACAGTAATGCTATGTAAAATGTTAGACATATCTACCTACAATACTGTACATTACACATATTTTGCCACAATATCCCACAATGCAAATCATGATTGCACAGCAGGATGACCTTAGACATGTTATTCTCAGTTATACACCCATACATATGCCTACTGTTACAGTACATCAACATATACTATCCCCTGTTATGGCACGTACTTGTTGGACCAACCCTGCCACTGACAGCGGCTGGAGTGGAATTGTTGTGTTCAAAGTCCTTATATAGCATCCCTTGTGGTGTATTAGGTATTTACCTTGTGGCCTACAGCAGTACACACAATTTCTATGAGCGTTACTATGCTCAACAATACATCACTACATAATACCTTTTCCCACTATATGCATTGCGTACACTTTAATTATTACAGAACAGGTACTACATACACTGACATACTGAGTGTTCTACATACCTTATTAGTAACCCGAGTTGTCGTTGATGGTAATATTCATTTTGTGTTGCAGTCCTTGTTGTAACGTTTTTCTGGTGTGTACAGACGGTTTGAATGTATGACAAGCCATCTTTTTATACTTATATATCAGTAACATGTGGTATCCTACCCCCAATTGGTGTTCCGGAGTAGATGATTACATGCACATCAGCTGTGCAGCTACGCCATTAGCCAATAACATGGCAACAGTGGTGTATAATTGAATACTCCACTTGGGCATTGTCCCTTTGCCCTACCATTGAGAAAGACGGCCTTGATGTGTTGTTTGTGATGAATTGCAACAGCTATATGGAGACACACAGAGATATATTAACTTTATGGCCCCTGTGGATTGTGTGTAATGGCTATAGGATGTAGTTCTACATGTGAGTCTAGCTGTTATATTTCTGAACATTGCTACTTCTGCAGGGTTTGTACCTGATACATCTGCAAATGTTTAGGTCTGGCAAGGATGTTTGGGCAGCTCAAGGCTATGTGGCTATGCATAGAATGTTAGGTGTTTTAAACTGTGCTCACCTAACATCTTTGGTATACTGTACATGTGTATCATACTGTGCTATTAATCAGTAATTGGTAACACTTCTTGGTGTATGCACAGCCGTCTGATACGGGATTATTGCAACCAAACCCTGTAACATTGGCATCTGTTCCATTGTACAACAGCAATGATTTCACATAGGGCCATTATAGTGTGTCTCTGACAAGGTATGTTAAGGCTTCTGCAGATGTCATAGTGTGAGTGGATGTTTGTGATGGTATTACAGTATGTATTGCAATTGTTTTGGGTGTGGGGGAGATGTAGGTGGGTGTACATAGCAGATGCAGGTGTGTAGGAACTGCATTTATACATATTCGATATGTGTGTGAGGGCTCCTTCCCTATTTGAAGCCTATCCTTTAGTGGACTAATACTATGGTAATTGCAGGTTGATTCATTAAGCCATTGTTAATTGGTTCCTGTATAGCATGCAGGTGATGTTGGTCCTTCAATCCCTTCAGAAATACATTGGTATGTAATGAAATGTTGCTACATGAAAGCTGTCTCATGTATTTCTGTCACAGATATTTGCACTCATTGGAGTTGTGTTGGTGACTGAACCTCTTTGGCTTGGGTTGCCACCTTTTCAAATGGCCATAGTGGGATATTTTGCAGGACACACATCTGATTTTAGAGGGTGACACATACCCATGGTCAGTACAAAGTATAGAACTTTACATAAATGCCTATATAAAAGCTTATTCTTGTAGCGGTTTACTTGCTTATCCTGTTTCTTGTTACATGTAGGTATTTTAGATACAGATGACTATTTTATGCAACAATTACCTTGAATATGGAGCATGCCAAATGTCTCAAGATTGTAGGACATTAGTATTTGTACTCATTTTGGACAGGACACTACCACACATAGAGGGACTGCCCTTCGCAAGGTGGGACAGGTGGTAACCCTATCTTTGGCTCATGTCCATAGCACATATTTGTAACAGTGTATAGACATATATAATTTCCATAGCCTTTGTTCATAACATTCAGTCATGGCAGAATGTGTGATTGCTATGGTCCATGTTGTACACATATTTGAAGACTTCAACCACTGTATACGGCATACCTATGGATTCAGGAATGCACACACTTCCAATGACCACATTACCGTTCCCAGACTCCCAAACCCCATAATACCAAACACTCAAACTCGCGACAGTCAAACTCCCGGAACTAACACAAACACAGAACACACACATGCACGCACAGACAAACTGCTACCCATCACATCCAAACAAACCATCCTACACTATGTATGGCCAGGTGGCCATGCCCCCATACACCCTCCATGTGGGTGGCTGTGCACCCCACACCACACCTACTTTAATAATCTACCTCCAAGATAGCACAAACAGACACATGAAACAAACCTACACACACATTACAGTCCCCTGGAAACACACACCACACTCAGAACACACACTTACACACACTACAGCAATCAGAAACACGCTTACACACAGTACCTATCTGAACCGCAGCACCAGAAGTACTACCTAAATGTCCCTTAACATCGTGATAATAGTACTTGCAGTTCTGGTGTTTCGGTACTGTGGTCTTTCGGTCTTTAAGCCTCGTGATTACGACCGTCGGTATGTAAAGCATTCTGTATTTGGTAGTATCCTATTTATATGTACCTCCATGGTTGTGTAGATGTTGTTAACCTATCTATATAGTTGCATATATATGTATATCCATATATATCGACATATATCTCTCTATCACCCTTTCTCTCTCTCTCTCTATATATATATATATATATATATATAGAGAGAGAGAGAGAGAGAGACCATACACCTTTCATTGGGTACATGGCGGTGTATACTATTTCCCGAAGTCCGCCTTTTTTTGTTTTAACCTGTCACAATACACACCTGCCGTTGGTATGTCTCAGGTAGCTTAGTGGTAGGTTATTGTGAAGACTGTGTACATGGTTGCGTGTTCTACTCCTGGCAGTGGTCGTTTTACCTCTCAGAGCAGGCACTATTAGTACAAGGGTAAATAACTCACATTTCAGCGGTTCTGGGCAGCTTTGCCCGTGATCTGCGCGATATTCAGCAAAGGTTAAACCTGTGTTGCTCATATCCATGTAGTCATGTTTAAACACTGCTTACCGGTGCAAAAACCCGTTAACATGTGCTTAAATGTGCTCTAATGACCTGCATCCAACATCCATTATTCGGGACATCAGAATTACGTAACAGCCCTTGCAGGTGGTGGAACCGGGACCATGAATGACAGTCAGTGGCTTTACCACTGAGGCATCTGGGATATGTACAAGTGTTATGGTGTTTAGTATGTCTAGTGTACTATGGCTGTTCCTCCATACTGCAAACAAATGTGTAACTCAGTTGGTGTACATATGGATGATACCTGTTAATGGTATGTCCAAGTGAAGCTTAATGGATATGCTCCAGCTATGGGAATCCATGTCACAGTGAGCCACACACTGTAATAAGCTACACCTTGCCACAACCATAACTGGAGAATGCTGGGGTGACAGATACCTGTCATGGGTACTCCCCATGCTTTGGAACTATATCCCTGATTACATTATATGGAGCCCCTCATTAACACACCAGGGAATCCTTGCAGAGTGGGTGGAGAACAGTGGGTACATCCCAGGGATCCCACAATTGGCTCTGCTCCACAGATGGACAGTTAGTTAATCAATGGGGTGGCGACAGCAGACACATTTTGGCTAGGCTTATGAATGGCCTCTGACAGTTAGGCATGTACCTACTGATGTACCTAGGAATCTATACATACAGTATCAACACATGCTGTCAGCTTAAATTACTGTTCAGGTATTGACTTACCTTGTGCCAATAGCAGTTGTGTGTACAATAGTTGAGAACTGCCTATGTAGGATGCACACAGTAGACCACCTATACATGACAATTTACAGGTGGTTGTGTGTGTGTGTGCCATCCATGTTTACTGTGTGTGCAGGTGGAGAAGTGTGTCAGTCCATAGGGGCCTACACTGTCTGTGTATGTGCTATACATTCCCTCTTTGCCAAGGCATGGGCATAATGGGCACACCTCCATCTGCCTACTGGGGCTGGCACAGGATGTTCATGGTCTGAATCCCTCTGTGCCTGTGGTGCCCTTGGCAATTGCGATGGGCTGTGAGGGCCTTCACCATTATGTCCCAGCTGCAGCTGTTTCCGCAGGATCACATTATGTAGCATGGCACATACTATGAAGATGTGGGCACACGTGCCTGGAGAGTATTTCAAGGCTCCACCAGATATGTCCAAGCAATGGAACCATGATTTCAGCATCCCAAACACACGCTCTATGATGATTCTGGTTTGTGCGTGTGCCTCATTATGGCATTCTTGCATGGGTGTGTGTGCATTTCTGATGGGAATCATCATCCATGGCTCCAGTCCATAGCCAGCATCCCCCACAAGGTGGCCATATGGGATGTCCCCCCTGACAAATACCTGGTACAGCTGTGAGGCATGCCAGATGTGGGGGTCTGGGTAGCTTCCAGGGCTGCCAGCACACACATCCATGATAATGCCCTGGGCATTGCACACAACCTGGCAGTTGATGGAGTGGTATCCCTTGTGGTTTATGTAGCACCTACCATGCTCACTGGGTGGTGACTTGATGTGTATGTGCATGCAGTTTATTGGCTACTAATTGTTGAGTAAGTACGTTTTATAATTTACAATTTATATTGAACAAGTTTTTATATCATTATATGTCACTATTTAATGTTTATTAATTAGTCTTATCACTATATATCTCTTTTTTACGCAAAACTACTTAAGTTAAGTATATTTATAAATGAAGTTATTATTAATTAATTTAATTTATTCCCAATATTTATATTAATTGAGTATTTATATATATATATATTTTTATATATATTTTTATACATTTTTTATATTTATACATATATACACTATAATTATTTATTTATTAATAACATAGTAGTTTCATAACAAACACGTCCAAATTAAACAATATAATATTTTAATCCAACAATATTTAAACAACATACAAACAATATTTATTCAACTTTAAATTTCTATATTGTTACAAATTATAATAACTTGTTATTTATTCTTTATTTATTCTACATTTTATTATGGTTCTATTTTTTAATATATGTTCTGTTTACATGAATAATTTAGATATATATATATTATGCACAATACTTATAGTTTTATAGGTTATGCTCTAGTTCATGTTTCATGTTTTATGACTTTAAATGTTCACCTTAATCATACCTTTTACTTTAAAAGACAATGGTTTTAATTATTTAAATTAGATTATTGTTTAATTAATTAATTATGTAGAATCTGTATTTAAGGGATGATGAATTTACTAAAATTTGTACTCTGATGATGCCCTAGGATGAAAGGGTGAAAGCGCTTAGTTCCATGGTGAAGATTTTCTTGGTTCTTGTATTGGTCCTGTGTTGGAATAAAGACTTTTATGCAAATATCCAATGATTCAAGGTCACTGAATTTTTTGGTTATGTAGCACCTACCATGCTCACTGGGTGGTGACTTGATATGTATGTGCGTGCAGTCTATTGCACCCAGTACCTCCGGATAGTCTGCCACATGGTGGAAGAGGTGCATATTGCTGGCCAACTCCTCCTGAGTTCAGGGGAAGTATATATGCTCATTGGCATGTGGTAACATGGCATCCAGGAACTGGTGGAGTACCCTGGATGCTGATGCCTGTGAGATCCCCATGATATCTCCAGTTGGCCTTTGAAAGGTACCTGTGGATAGTGTTCTCAAGCTTACACATACCTTCATGTCCACTGGGATGGGTTTCCCTCTGTTGTTTCCGGCTCTGAGGCATGGCCAGCACAGCTCAACGATTTGATGTATGATGTCCCTGTCCACCCTGTATCTCTCTACTATCTCCAGATCATCTAGCCCCTGGTAGGTTACCCTTGGTCTGAACACTCTTCTCCTCCTCCGGTGCCTGAGGTGGTTGTCAGCATCATCCTCCACAGCACTTTCAGTCTCACATGCTGATGAATCAAAGCTATGGCAGCTCCCAACATGTAGTTCCCCATCTGTTTACACTGATGGTGCAGTGCTTGGGAATACACAAGTGTGTGTGAGGTGCCTTTACACTTTATACTATTGTGCTTTCGAAGCTGATAATGTCATAGGGTGTGTATGTACAATCTGAGCTGCAGGATATCTTACTTATGGGTTTTACCGCAGGTACTGCTATTATGGGGCCTTTGGTGTTGAATTACACTTGGCTGCCATGGATCATCTCTTGCCCTTGCCTTCATTTTTCAAACTGATTCCCCTCCCATTGTCAGGCATGCATTCTGCAGCCTGCTTTCTTGTTTTGTACTTTCCCAACCCAGGATTGTGTTGCAAAATGTGTTCTGTAGCTGATCTACTACAGGTTTGCTTTGTTCTGCTGTGACAGTTCTCATTTCTTTGCAATCCTGCACCTCCCCTTTCCTGTTCTGTAGGTTGCTGCTAGCAGTCTTGTTAGCTACTGTCAATGGCCCACAGTGAGTTAATAGGTGTTAATTACTCAGTTGTACTCCAATTACCATGCTGAGGCATTTCCTTATTGTCTTCTCGTAACCTTCCTGTTTCAGCTGTGGTGCCTGCCATGCACAGCTGTTTACTGGGTTTCAAGCGAGTTGTCATCCGCGTACACATGCGCTTTCAGTCACCTTGTGTGCTCTCAGCTAAGCAAAGCTATGGCTACATCCACATCCCTATCCCGCGGCTTTGCTTAGCAATGGGCAACCCGGATTAGCAGTGCTCCAATGTGCTTACAGCTACGGTGGCACACCCCTCTCCTGATGTCATGTATACCTCAAGGCCACTCCTCAGTGTTATACTGCTACGCCATGTGATACAGCCTTATGCCAGCAAGGCATTTGTGATTCAGTATTACTTGCCTCATTTGCATGGCATTGATTACTAATTCCTAGTTACCATGCCGAACACTGTCACAGACCCTTAGCAACCCTTGCACCTTGGTTGTGGTGTAGCATGCATACCATTGACTATTATGGAAAAATCATGATTTGTGTTACATTGCAGTTTTATGACATCTATATATATTTTCCTTGTGTTCCCATTTGCGCACCCATGCACTGCGGTTGTACTTTGCGTTAGTGTGGCCATGACATTAAATGTTATTTTTATGTGTTGTGCATGTTTTTTTATGCCATTGGCTGTATATTTAGCCATTGGCATATATTAACTTTGTAATACATAAGTTTGGTCTACTTTCATGGCTCCGATGTTCTGTTTGAAAAAATGTAAACCATTTTTTTGGTTTACATTTCTGTATGCTTACGCTACACCTGCACCACTTCATGAATCACTGTGTACCTTCATTTGCATGCTGCACTACTGCACATGGGGTGATTAGCATACATGCGCCGAGAGCTGCGCAGCTCCGGCATACGCTGGTAGTGCATGTGGAATCGACTCGTACCTGAATCGCTCGGCGGCCATATTTGGCGTTAGAACGCCTTACTCTACGCCTGCGCCTGGCGCAAGCTTCATGAATCCCGGGGATTGATATTTGTACAGTTGCAACAGCTTTATTGTTTACAAAATATTTGCATTTGTTAATCTTTAAGTTTATTTTTCAGAAAATATTCTGAAATTCAATGTGTAGGCTACAGGTGTGATATTCCACACCAAATAGGTATTAATGAATTAATTATTATACAAAATATATAAGATATTAGTATGTCTTGGCTGAGAATTTAGGAACCATTTGCCTGAGATGATTGATGGGTGTTAGCCAGGTTTAAAGCCCCAGAAAACATTTGACTTATACCTGTAGTGTATAGTCCCAATACTGCCCCCTGTCTTTCTTTAAAGAAATTTGGCATGCCCTAGTTAGGGTTAACTAAGATTTTACAAAGCCTTGTTGCTGGGGAGACTTTAATATGTTTCTGGACTCTGCTACACCTGGATCCATCCTTAACAGTAAATGCAACTATAGAACACAAATGACTTTAAATGTATATATAGAGTTTTTCTTCCTGTGTAATACATGGAAAATAATCATACTTGTGGCCTCTGGTTTCACCTTTATTATCCTTGTGGTGCTGTCTGACAGCAGACTGGACAGTTAATGTCTTGGTGTTTGAAAGTACCACAAGTATCTACTGTTCAGTGTCCACTAACAGACCATGAATAGACTCTACTAGAAATGACTATGGTAACATGATACCCTGATTTTAATAAATGGCAAGTTTGGGAATTACTATCCCAGGTGGACTCTCATTAGCTTAGTATGAATCTTATAAATAGAGTTCAGACTGATACATGTCAGGACAGCTTTCATTTGCTACTTAGTGCCATCTCTGCCTTATCTAAATCAACATCATATGCTTCACTTCATAGAGAAAAATAGAGATGGAGATAACTGAGGCTCTAAACAAACAGAGACTCATTGACACCCACATTATAGATAACACTTCAACATTAGTGATGTGGGCTGGCTTGTCTCATTCAAGCTGACAGCTTCTAAATGGCAGAGCAGACATAGTCTTTCTGTTACTATACAACTTAATCACAGTATGGAATTTCTGATATTCAATGCTCCAATTAAGCAGCTTAAATTGGAGAAAATTCTTTAAGCTAAACAAGTAAGGAACAAATCTGCTTTATTTGTTTCATTTAAAATATTTCTCCATATTTAAATTTTACAGTGACCAATGTTCAAGGCAATTGCCAATTATCTGGAATGAGACATCATATTAAATGAGAGCTGTTGGGTATTAATTAGTTAACCACATTCAAGACTGAGAGGCCATAATGGAAAATAAAACAATAGCAGTAACTTTGGCCTATTCGCTTAACAACTGAGCTATCAAATACTTCCAGAATGGCAGATCTTCAAACCTTGGCTAACAGTAGCATAGCAATTAAATGTAATTTATAGGTAACACAAAGATAATGGTCATAGTTACAGTATGACTATCATGGCAAACTCTATAAGTCTTCCAGACAGCAGGACATAAATATATTTTATGTAAGACTATGCATTCATGTGTGTCAGGAAGGATGAAGGCTGTATATACTTTTCTGAAGAACCTACATTTAGTACAGATATACTCAGAGAATGTCTGTAGAACAACTCATGGTATGCATGACATTTTCAGAAGTTGAGAGGGCAATTCAGTCCATCTTTCTAGTAAGGTCCTGAGGCAGGGTGGTCTGATGGCCAACTTATAATATCAAGTAACAAGAATTTCCAGGTGTAGCTCTCTGCATCAAGTGCATTTTCCCTTAAGAGCACACAGAGACCACAGTCAGTCTGGGGCTGGTTTCTCCCTCTTTCTCCAGATACCCAGTAAGACTCCCCACTGGCATAGGTATAGAGTTGATATCTCAGGTGAGTGACCAAGTCAAGACCTACCAGCACCCTCTCTGTCCAACCAGTGGTTTGTGTTCTTGCCCAAGTAGCTGACACACATACTCTTTGAGGTTTGATTTACACACACACACGCGCACACACGCGCACACACACACACACACACACACACACACACACACACACACACACACACACACATACACACACACACACACATACACACACACACACACACACACACACACACACACACACACACACACACACACACACATGGGAGAGGCTGGCATAGATTTACTACTTATGATCCCTTCTGCCCAGACTATAATGTAGTTACCACTGCCACCAGTCAACTCGTTATCAGCTACTTTAAGGCCCTTAATAAAGGGTGTGCAATCTTACTGTGTAATATTAATTCAAATGGTAGTTGGACCAAGAGCAAGGCTATTAGGACTGGCCCATGCCATGTCACCAAATAAATATGCAAGTACTTTCAAAATTAAAATATCTCTTCACAGGTTAGCCACAATGAAATGTTTGTATATATTTAATAATAAATAATAAAAGAAGAAGACAATACTAAATATATATTCACAGTGACATCAGAGTTCAAAATAACAGGAACTATTTAAAACAACCCTGAAAAACAGTTTCAAATAAATAAAGAAAAATATCTAAACTAAGATTCACTATATTCATGACTGTATCTAAGAGAGTTACTATACCATAGAGACTTACTTATAGAGCAAGGCAGTTGTGTGGTGAATAGGTTTTGTTGTTGTCAGGTTCAAGACATAATGTAGAATGGTCTGTCTCTCTAAGAGACTTCTCAAATTAATATCTCGAATATTACTGCTGGGATAGCTTGCAGCATGACATAATTTATTGCCATCTGACTCTAGTTCCTAGGTGAAATCCCACCACTGGAATCTTGCAGTATTTAGCAAATACCTGTGAAAATACATAGACCTCAGGCCTTTGGTAGATGCGAGAAATCATGAAACAATTACATTCCTCCACATTTTAAAACTAGTAATTATATCACCCTAAAGACAATACAGAAATATCCATAGTACAGACATTGTCTCTCTTGCTGCAATGAAACTGAAAGATACCATCTTTTATGGCCTAGTCATAAAGTAATTTAATTTCAGCTGTTTTTCTGAAGTTTCCTGGAGTGAAGTCAACCATCCAGTTTCCTCTGTTAGCATATACATTTAAACAGTTACAATAGTGCATGTACATTTATCTTCTCTTCCAGCAGGGCACACTGTGGATGCATTTTAAGCTCAAGCACTTTACAAAATAACTTTTCAACACACGTTTATACAAACACATGACATACAGTTCTAATACAGTTGTAAGACAAGCATTTTATAAATAATATGTTGATATTCAAAAATGACATATAATTATTTACAAAATTTCAGCTAGCTGTACTGGCAGTATCTGTTTTCGTCACAGATACGGGCCATCACAGTCTATTAAGGTGGTATAGACCTACCATTAATGCATTCCCTTCCCCTGCTTGTTATTTTGGAATTTTACTGCATACTAATACTAAATACATGTTTATATATTAGAAACTGATTGAGGATGGTACGAGTGAAAATTCAGTACAAAAACCACAACAACTCACTCGTTGAGACCCAAATAAGGGTATGAGTACAGCAAAACAGAGTTCCAAATAAGGTAGTTCCAAATAAAGTGGTTCCAATGAAGTAGTAAATACAAAAAGGCAGTATAACTGTATGAAAAACCAGAATCAATGATGTAGAACCACAGTTGTTTAAACTGTACTCATACCCTTATTTGGGTCTCAACGAGTGAGTTGTTGTGGTGATGTTTATATATTAACTAAAGCAATTATATAATTATGGCAATAACTATGTGTTAATTGTCAGATATGGAAGAGACTGTATCTTCCTCTTTATTACCAAAGGTATTCTTTAAAATCACCTACAGAGAATATCTGGTATAAAGAATGAATTAAAAAAATTCCATTTTGAAGTATATATAGAATGAGAAAGTGCAAAGAGTCCTCAATACAGTTTTATTTCCAGATCAGTCTCTATTGGGTTTCGGAGTAGGTGAGGTCTTCACCTTGCATTATTTGCTGCCAGTAGCTTTCAGGCTGCTTCAAACTTAGTTTTAATATATGTTAAATGTTTCTGTGTGCTCTGAGAGTTGAAATATTATACTTCTTACATAGTGTTAATACATTACTACTTTAGTGTTAATGGGTTTAGCCTTGTTCATAGGTATTATACATAGATCAGTGATATTAAGAGCCTTAGGGTTTTAAAGTTTGAATAATCCTCAGCTTGTACTTTGATAACAGGTTATATTTTTGTTGTAGTTTATGATTTTATGCTCTGAAGTTTTCTTTTATATGTTTAATAAAGTTAAAGTTACAGCATAAATAAATAAATAACTCATTTGCTAACAAGGGATCCTTCCACACACAAACACTAGATTTGTTTTGAAACTACCCCATGTCAGAGTGACACACATCTAACTGTAACATTGTGCGATAAATATTTTCTATATAAGCTAAGATACTCACACTTATTTAAAAAAAAAGTGAAAGAAATCATAAGCTGTCTGTTATGGTTAGGAATAAAACTCAGATGAGGAACAGATTCATAGGTAGTTGTTAGGCTTGCAGTCCAGGCTACCACTGATGAGTCTCACCCAAATTTCCAGGTGTCCCAGGCACTGCCTGGTTAAGCGACTTTCTCAGGGTCATGCAGTATGTTAATGACTGAGGGAATCAATCCCTGTATGACAGGAAGTACAGATAACAGTCATAATTCTCTTTCTCTATCTCTATCTCCCTCTCTGCCAACTGTCAATCTAAATCAACCAAGGATTGTAATTGATGGACAAAGACACCACTGGGACCCATGAGAATGCAAGAGAGTATCCAAGCTAGAAGATTTATAGCAACCATTTGGTGGGAAAAGAGTTCTGGAATCCTTCTCTTCTCTTAATGGCAGGAACAGTCTGCATTCTAATGATTGCTGAAGATGATTACATTTGTAACACTTAAGTCAACCACTTTGAGCATCAACCTTGGTGCATAGTTTCCTCTAAAGAGGAGAACATGGATCACAGATTGAACACTGTGTCACAGCTAGCCACTGAACAGTGTGAAAAACTGGCTGTAGGTGAAGTGTGTCTTTATTGGCCAGTATGTGCCTGCCATAAAGCCCAGCTGCCCTGCATCAATAATTTACTGGCTGGCTAGTGTCCAGTTGCCCAATGCAAAATATGAACCAAAAAAGGTTGGTAAAATGTGATAGATAACTAAATAAAAAAAAAATAATCAAAAAGGATCAATGGATTTCAATTTCTGATAAATAAAACCACCTTGTGCAAAAAGGAATTTTAATCACTTTGATTAAGCGCTTTCAACCATTTACTTGGACTTCATCAGAATCATAAAGGTTAAGACAAGACTGAATTTTTATAACAAGATTAGTTAAGCGATTAAAACAGTTAATACAAGTCAAGTGAGTTTTAAAACAAGACTAGTCACTCTAAAAACTATAACATTTTCTATAACAAAACAAATTCTAAAAGCTACAAATACATTTACAATCAAAACATATATTTTTTACACAAATAAGTCCTAAAGATATTTTTATATAATTATTCCACCTCATTTTTAAAATATGCTGAAAGTTAATAAAATCATTAATACTGAGGGTGGTTTGCATCTAATTTAACCTGCCATTAACTTCTCTTACTTCGAGAAGAGTTTTAAAGTCACCACCTCTAATGTTAACTTTTACCTGTTCTAGGAGTCCAAATTGAAAAGTGGAGTCCATAGGACTACTAGAAATGTGTTTAAATAAAGCATTGTTATTATTTCTCTTGCTTGTTTGATAAAAGTGCTCATAACTGGATTCGGGCCTGCTGGATCTAGCTTTGTTTGTGTAACTTGAGCACTAATCCAGACATTCTCTAAAGTATTCAATGGTATTTATTACTGCTTGGTTGTAACTTGATTAAAGTGTAGCTATCATTCAAGTCTTTTGGATTAAGCACTTGGGCTTCAGAACAGTTGTTTTACATTAGGAAGGTTTGTGGCAAGCACTGTGGTGGCAGGACAGGTAGCTTTCATCCTTCTAAGTTGGGAACTGCTGATTGAGAGCCCAGTGTCCAAGTGTATTAGTTCTGGTTTAGGCACTTGGGCTTCAGGCCAGTTATTTTACATTAAGAAGGTTCGTGGTCTGCACTCTTGTGGGAGAAGAGGCTGGACTCTGCCCTTCTGAGCTGGGAATTTTCTGGTTAAAGGTTTATAGTGCCTGAATATTTGAACTGTATCTTACTGAAATTGGTTCACCTTGTTTGTTCTAGCATAGACTAGATCCAGGCCTACTGAATCTAGCTTTGTTTATATGCTTGTTGTTTGTTTGCTTGTTATTTCCCTGGAAGCTAATTCCACCTAATACGCAACTTCTCAGCGCTTCTGTGGATCACTAGTGATATCTGCATTGCTTACTGTACTTATTTCCTTGTTTCACTTGAAAGAAAGTTACTGTTTGTCGTTTTGCATTTAGTTACTTGTAACACATTGCACTCAAGTTACCTGGCACTTGCTCACTAAAGCAATTATATAAGTCAGCACTAAAAATTAAAAGCACTACACCCTCACTCCCCACTGGCCCTTGTTTTCAATTAAGGATTTCCCAATATTATTCTAGCATGTCCAAAGGTCAGTTGTCAATCTCCTCTCCAGTCCAGCTGGTGAATCTGGGAATCTTGAGGCAATGTTATAACTGCCTCATGTACACAGACAACCCTCTCCTCCTCCCACATAACACAAATACTTGCAGAGATGCAGCTATTTAGCCAAACTGGAGGCTGAGCTCTCCCAACTCAGGACTGGCAAGACCAGACAGGAGGAGAAGGCAACTACACACACCACAAAACCAGCCTCACATAATGTTACCACTCCACTGAATCAAACACATAAACACACAAAGACATACTCGGAGGCTCTGAGTAAAAATTTACCTAAACAGCAGAGGCCTCCAAAGCAGACACCCAAACAACTGCTACCTCAAGACACCCCACAAGCAACACATAAACCACAAAAGCAGTGTGCAAAGCAGTCACAGCCCTTAAGGCCAAATACAACACCAAACATACTTGTCATAGGTGACTCCATAGTCAGACACACTGACGTCCCACTCACCAGGCTGAACAAGGAGAGGGTCACAGTAAGCTGCCTATCGGGCGCTAGAATCCGCCACATAACACAAGCACTGGTCACTCCATGGCAAGTACAAATATGACACAGTCATTGTCCATGCTGGTGTGAACGACCTGAGACGCACCTCCCTGGACTACATGAAAAGAGACATAGAGGAGCTCTCTGATTATGTAGCCCAGGCAGGTATGACCCTAACCCTGAGCAGTATCCTTCCTTCACCAAGAATGATGCCACAATATAGAGACAAGATGATCAGCTTTAACAATTGGCTTAATGTCTGGTGTCATTCAAAGGGGATCCAGTGTCTGTCTGCCTGGGATGACATGCTTGACAAGCCACGCTGCTTCAAGGGACGGCTTGCACCTGTCACCCTGGGATTCCGGATATTGGCTAAGGCTCTTGCCACCCCCATAGTGCCTTTTTAGGCAAGGCTCAAATTCTAAACCTACCACCCTAGAAAACAAAATGGGAAGAAACTGAGGGTAATGCTGCTCAATGCCAGAAGTCTAAATCTCAAAATGCACGCACTCGAGGCCCTTCTCAGTATGGAGAACATCGATGTCTGTGCTGTAACTGAAACCTGGTTCAAGGCTCCTGAGAGCACCCCGGCACTATTAGGTTTTACCTCATATCATGCGTTCCGGCCCCAAAACCCGGACCACACCACAAAAGGAGGGTGTATCCATATTCATAAAGGATACTCACACCTCCAGGTTGGTGGCAACGCACAAGCTCGGAAACCATCCAGGTGCAACTAACCATAGGCAAAACTGCTCTACAAATTGTAGCATGCTACAGGCCACCCTCTCAAACTCAGGAACCCCACACAGCCTTCCTGAAGACACTGGAGGGTATAAATGTATCTCCAAACACCATCATATTGGGTGACTTCAACTACCCGAATATAGACTGGGAACATTACTCAAGCCCTAACTTTCTAGCCCAATGGTTCCTGGAGTTCATAAATTCAAATGCCATGGAACAGCTAGTCACTGTTCCCACGAGAGGAGAAAATATACTAGATCTCATTGTCACAAACATGGGGACAAAATGCTCCACACCGAAGTATATCCCTCATTGGTGAGATCTGATCATAAACTAATCTCACTGGAAATCCACATCCCCCCACCCCAAGCAAAAAGACCATAGTGAAGAACTTCTCTAAAGCAAACTTCACACTACTCAAGACTGGTGTGGTATCCTTCAAGGCCCCTGAGCCAGAGGAAACCACAACCCAAGCTACGGAAGCCCTTACAAATGCCTTCTATGAACACCTCCAGGACTGCATGGATCAGGCAATCCCAAATAAAACCAAGACTCTTTCCACAAAGGGCAAACGTCCAGTCTGGTGGACCCCAGCCATTAACAAACTTTACAATAAGAGGAGAAAGCTATTACATGATAGAACAAAATCCATAAAAGGGAAGTCACCCCTGATCATTATTAGTAAAAAAATACGAGCACTCATAAAATCAACTAAGGCCAATTTTGAGAGAAAAATTGCCATGGATTCAAAGGACAATCATAAGGCCTTTTTCAGCTATGTTAGGAACCTGGGTGGAAACTCCCAGATATGCTCAGAATTAGTCCAAAATGATACAAAAATCACTGAACCCACAGACATTGCCAACATACTGGCAGACAGGTTCAGTGCAAACTTCACCCCACCCCTAAAGGAGAGATAACTATCCCAGCCGAGTGTAGCCTCCCGGACATCTCAAATGCGCAGGTGAAAGCTGCTCTCTCTAAAGCTAAAAACACAGCATCAATGGGGCCGGATGGTGTCCCCGGCTGTGTGCTACACAAGCTAAATGAGGAATTAAACCCGCACATAAGGCAGCTGTTTAATCTCAGCCTTACCACAGGATACGTGCCCAAGGAGTGGCGTACGGCAACTGTGGTCCCACTCCACAAAGGCAGTGCCTCTACAGACCCTGGTAATTACCGCCCCATAAGCTTAACAAGTCTAGTCTGCAAAGCTATGGAGAGGATCATAATGGAGCTCATAAACAAAGATATAGGGGACTTGCAGACATTGGACCCGACCCAGTTTGGCTTTGTCAAGGGAAGATCATGCCTTTTGAACTTGGTTGACTTCTTCGAAACAGTCACCAAGGCCATTGATGAGGGAAAGGCAGTCCATACAGCCTACCTTGACCTTGCAAAGGCTTTCGACACAATACCCCACTCGGGTATTGTAGAAAAACTTACCAGCTTAAATGTAAACCCATATGTCACAAGATGGGTTGCAAACTGGCTTAAGGGCAGAACCCACAGGGTTAGAGTTGCTGGCGTTGTGTCAGACTCCAAACCGGTCACAAGTGGTGTCCCACAGGGCTCGGTCCTTGGCCCCCTATTGTTTGGCATCTACTTCTCAGAAGTACAGGCCAACATGGGAGGACTTTGGCTGACAAAGTTTGCAGACGACTGCAAACTGGGCGCCATAGTGGAAAGTGCATCGGACACGGATATCCTTCAGAAGGGACTCACGGAAACAGATAGCTGGTGCCAGAGCCATGGCCTGAAGTTAAACGCCAAAAAATGTATAGTCATACCCTTCGGGAAAAACAAGGTAACCCCAAGCTACCATATAGGTGGCAATCCACTAAGCACAGAAGAGGTTATCAGGGACCTGGGGACCCAGGTTGACAGTGGCCTTTCTTTTGACACTCACATTGCTAAAGTGGTTAGAAAGACCTTCTACATTGCCCACCTGATCATGAAGGGATTCACATCCAGATCTAGTGAGGTCATTGTTCCCCTGTACTCTTCACTTATCAGACCAATGATCGAGTACAATGCCCCATTCGGGATGTATCTCACCCGACATCTGCAGCAATTGGAGAGACCCCAAAAGTTCCTCACCAAAAGGATAAAGGGACTCCAAAATCTGTCATATGCTGCCAGATTGAAGAAACTCCAGCTCTATTCAGTCGCATACCGTCTGCTCAGAGGTGACATGTGCCTGACATACAAGGCCATGTCCAACCCGGAATTAATGGACATGCTCCACCTCAAAAAATCCAAATCCACCAAAACCACTAGAGCAAGCGACTTAAACCTTAGCACGGATATAAATAGGACGTGCTGGAGGGAGAGATTTATCACTCAGAGACTCCCTATGCTGTGGAATAAAATCCCGGTCCATGTGAGGCAGAGCACCTCGCTGACTCTGTTCAAGAGAAATCTAGACCTGTGGATGGGAGATCGTAGGTTTACCCCAGGAATCAACTCTGTGTCACTGCTGGACAGAGGCACAACAAACTAATGGGCACAGTATTTTTTCATATAAGGGGTGGCGTAAGCCACAATAATTTGGGCTAGGCTTATAAATGCCTTAGGGCAGATAGCCTAGTATAAACCTATGAACCTATGAACCTATAAATCCTGTATTTTAAAACTGTATCAGTTTTACCTACATAAAAAGCAGGGCAGTCACAACACTTGGCCAGATAAACAACCCCTTTGGTTAGAAAGTTCCCTCTGATAAATCATAGTTTAGATTATATTTTATTCTCCAAAATCAGGGAATTGACCTCTAAAATGTAAGGGCACTGTTTACAGGTGCCACACTTATAAGTCCCTGTTTTGCAGACCATTTGCGTTGATTTGTCCTTTATATCACTTTCAAAAGACTGCTTACCATTTTATGATGTCTTAAAGACAAAAAAGGCGGGAAGGACCAATGGTTTCACAAACATCAGGGTTACTTTTAAGAAAACCCTATTTGTTTAAAAAATATTTTAACCTCTTTGACCTGGGGACCATACTCTAAAATCAACACTGTCTCAAAAGAAGTGGGTTGTTGAATTTCTTTGATTTGTAATAAACCAGTGCCCAAAAGAGGGTTGTATTTATTACTCCATTGAGACAATACATATTCTTTTGTCTCACAAACCAAAGATTTGGGGTAAACCCTCAATAAAAACATCTACAATAAGGTGGTCAACTTTTTTATAAGTAGGTTTCAGCCACTTATCAATAAAAATTCCTAACAGGTAAGTCTTTAAATTGTGACCTGAAACAATTGGCCTAAAAGGAGGATTGATCAAGTCTTTATGAGTTTTACCTATTCCAAAAATTGTGGCTGTTACACTAAAATTAACCTAGAAAAAGTTGTATAATTCCTAGGATATCCTTTGATCTAACAAATATTCCTCTAGATAACAGTCAATACATCTATAATTAATGTTAATTTCATTAATGGAGACAGAATGATGAGTCTCACTGTCTCTTAATAACTCAAACATAGTTCTAGAGTAATTTAATGAGTCAAAAAGCACAATTCCCCCCTCCTTTATTGAGTTTCATAATACGGATTGAAGGGTCATCCCTTAATTTATTAAATAATAATCTCTCCTCTTTAGTTAAGTTGCTGTGAAAAAAAATCTCATTCTATTAACATCTACATGTAAATTGTAGACATCTTCCACAATAACATTTTTTAACATTGCTAACACAGGATTCATTGGTGGGTTAAACATGCTTCTTTTCTTTAGGCCATTAATATTCCTAACTGAAAGTGGATAATTAATTTGTCCTTTGTTGTGCAAAACATGGCTAAATTCAGCTTTCTGAAATAGAGTTTGGTTTCAATAATCGTGTCAACTAGATTAAAATTTCTTGAGGGGACAAATTTTAAACCTTTAGAAAATTGAAAAATGTTCCTTAGTGATCTCATTGTTTGTATAATTATGAATGTGAAAATCCTTGAATGTATATAAAATGTTGCTAATATTTGTTATCTGAATAATCTGGGGCTGCTCTGCTAACATTTGTGACTCTGATGAGGTTGGGGATGTGCTTGCTCAGAATCAAAATGTTTTGGTAATACCTCCTGGTTCCTTGCTTGTTCCTTTTCTGAAAAAAAAAAAATTTTGTCCACCCCCCCGGTTGAAGTTCTTTAACATCAGAAATATTTTTTTCTGTTGTACACATTCTTCTCTAAAAATAACTTGAACAGCCCTACAGCAGGGTTGTGATAGCTAGAAAAGGGTGCATTAAGGCAGCAGTTGCAGAACCTGCTAGACAAAGCAGGACAACATCAGTTGATATTGATAATGGGGGGCCTGAATGCACAGACTAGGACAGAGAGACAACAGGATATGTGGAATGCCTAGGTCCACATGCATGATGCAACATGAATAAAGAATGGGAGGCCATTCTAGACTTCTGCCTGGTGAATGGCTTGATGGTGGCCAACACATGGTTTAGTAAGTAAGACAGTCACAAGATCACATACACTCGTGGCAACCATGAAACTCACGTAGATTTCCTCCTAGTAAGGAAAGGCACTGAGGCAATATCAGCAATCTCAAAGTCATGCCCAGTGAAACAGTCATCCCACAGCATAAACCACTGGTTGCAAGAATCAGCTGTAAGCAGTGGTCAGGGACTGTTCTAAGGTCAACAGAAACCAGGCTGAACACCTAGTAGTTGATTGGAGAGAAAGCACTAGAATTCAAGGAAATATTGAGGGCTGTAGCATCTTAGGAAGAAGAAGAAGAAGAAAAAGAAGAAGAAGAAGAAGAAGAAGATGATGAAATAGGAAGAGTTGAAGAAGAATGGCAGAGATACAGAACAACATGAGTGAGGACTATAGAACAGATATGTGACTAAGCCAAGTATGGAAATAAGGTACATAATGAAAGCTGGTGGAGGAATGCAGAAGTCCAGGAAGGCATAAAAAAAAAAAAAGGAGTGGAGGAAAAAGTGGGAGATGAGGAAAATGCACTAGGCTATGAAGGAAGATTGGTTAGCTAACAAAAAGGCTGAGAGAGCAGTTGCAATAGCAAAGAACCCATGGAAATAGGCGATAACACCAATGAGGACCACTTTATTGGTAAAATGCAGTTAAGCACTTTCGCCTTCGGAAAAAAGACTTCTTCAGAACTGCTAACAACTAAAACTTCCACAATTAAATACCATGGAAACGATACATCATATGATTCAATCAACGAATAAAGAACTTTGGTTAATTAATTAAGTATTAAAACACACTGAAATCAACCTGTGAGACGTGTGTGTGTATATATATATATATATATATATATATATATATATGAGTCTACTGAAAAACACTGAAAATCCACTTGTTCGAATACAGAAAGTGCACTTCCGTGAACATCGGTTTAACGAACAGATAATAAACAGTAAAACATTGTTTTTGCAGGGGGGCAAGCGTCCCTGCACCCCCATGTGGGGGGTTGTGCCCCCCACACCTCCCCTACTTAAATATACCAACTCCGAGATCTCACTACAGTGGGGAACATGTAAATTCCCTTTCCCTACTGTAGTGTGCTTTGGCACTCGTGTTCCTTAATGGTTCATTGAACCATTCTTTGCAGAAGTGCACTTTCGCTTAAGTGCACTTTCACGAAACCGAGAATCCACTGTTTGTTTTCGAACAAGTGGATTTTCTATGTTTTTCAGTAGACCCAAATACATATATATATATATATATATATATATATATATACACACACACACACACACACACACACACACACACACACACACACACACACACACACACACACACAAACTTTGGATGAACCTAGCCATGTTCAAAAAATGACAAACTATTTAAAAAATTAATATTCCATATTACAATAATGTAAATATAAATAGTAAAATACATAAACATTTCAAAATACATAAAAATCAACCTTCAAGGCTTTTTAACTTTAGTATTGGTGCTAAAGGAAAAAGATTCATTCAACCCTGGTGTCTCCAAAGAATTGAGTTTGAGAATCAAAACGACTTCCCTTTTATTTAAATGCTCCTCTGTAATAATTCCCCTAGGGTCATTTATAACAAAATCCAACACTACAAAGTAAAACTTATGATTTGGGGCATGTGATATGTGCCTATATAGTGCATTAGATATCCTACCTTTTGCCACATCATTTACATGTTCATATATTCTATCTTTTAATTTATGGGAAGTTTTCCCTATATAGAATACACTACAGGAATTACAGAATGCAACTTATCACAACAGCAACAAACGACAAACTTATTCTCATCCTGTAGTAGTCAGGTTATTCTTACTTCTCTGTAACTTAGACCTAATGGCACTGAATATACAGGATAATGGTTGGGTTACTGATCATAACTTGCTTTTTATCTGTTCAAAACACGGATGCCAAGAAATGTACTCAAGAGGTGAATTTCTTGCCATCCATGTTGAGAATATATAATTAAGAGTTATGATCGGAGACCTAATCGTAATTTTTTGTTGTGCATGGAACTTTATCAGATCCATGTAGTACTAGTTACAGAAAAAAAATGCTGAGTTTTGCTGGCTTTCAAAGCCATAAAACACTTAGCGAGCACTGTCTGAAATATAGTGTAACGCAGTCTTCTGTGTTTACACTCACCTTCAATACCTCTCAACTGTCCAAACTTTCACACAATGTTCAGATTTCTGTCTAATATGTTTGGTCTGTTCCTCATAAAATCTTTGGTTTTCAGGTAAATTACTGAGGACTGAATTCTCAAAAATAATGACATACATTTGAGTTTCAGACTTCATATCCTTCAGAAAATGCAGGTGGACAACACACATCAAATTATTTATTGGCATGGGCCTGATGAGAGCCCATTTTCAGTGGAGGCACAGGGAGAAAAGCTCTACAAAAATGATAAACAACAGCATAATATAGAACTTGATTTAACATTTGTAAAAGTTACATACACATATATACATAGAAAAGAAAATAATTTGTTACAGTACATATGTCAGGATTTGGCAAATGACACAATTATAACAAATTTGAACAGTTATAACAGACTGGTAATATAAAGTGAGATAATCACATGTAAAGGTAAACAGTGTTTGAAGTTTCTGCCAAACAGTAGTAGATTAGTCAAGCATCTTGTAGTAAGTGACATTAAATAGGTAAAAAAATGTATAGTGAATAAAAATATAATCAGAAAGTAGGGGTAGTCAAGTGTTACAGGGTGGGGGGAGTTGTGCAAGGGCAGATCCAGGTAGAAAACAAGTAGTCAAGTAAAGAATTTTTAAATGATGCTTGGTTTTGATTTGACCTAATTACTAATGGTAGAGCATTCCAGGCTTTGGAAACAGTATAAAGAAGCTGGCAGGCAGGTAAATTAGGTTTATGCACTTGAAAAAGATGTTGCTTTTCAGATCTGAGAGACCTATTATGTTTATATTTACTAAATAATGAGTTGAGGACAAGGCAATCTAAAGGTTTATAGATTAGTTTATGCGCAGTTGTTAGTTGGAGATGAGAGGTAGTGTGGAAATTCAAGCCACTGACAGCTGTGTGCCTCCAGGCATTTCTGCGGTTACCTCCTTCTGCGCCTCTAGGTGTCAAATATTTCTTGCTCATATTTGCATTAATAATTCCAAAACCATGCTACATACAAGGTATCAGAATATTTTGTCTTGAAGCATACATGATGGCAAACACAAATGTATTGATATTTGACCTCTGTCAATGAGTATTTATTAGAATTGTAAGGTGATAACTTCATTTTCTTAAAGGCTCAAACCACACCCATTGGCGTTAAAGGTACACACTCAAAAGAGGTGTACTGCAGGGAATAAGTTAAGGGAGTGTAATGCTACACAGTAATGTGTTGAATGTTTAGAATTTATAGCAAACTTGGCAACTTTGCTGTAACAGATTTTAAGCGTGGTTTTTAGGGAGGACTGTAGATTAGTAAGTAATGAGGCATCATAAACGAGGGAGGGAAGAAGATAAGTGGTAGCAGGAGTTTGTTTACAGGAGGGGCCGAGAACGTGTTTGTGTCTATACAGAATGCCAAGCTTTTGGTGGGTTTTGTTTACATTATTTTAAATATGAATGTCAAATTTTAGCTGTTTGTCTATTATTACTCCCAGTAGCTTGGTGTAATTAACAACTTCTATTAATGTTTTGCTCTGAGAGAAAATGGTAAACTAGCTTTGTCTATGAAGGTTTTTTTCCATGGGGTAAATAGAAGTAGCTTAGTTTTATTTAGATTAACTGACAGAAGGTTGTTTCTGAGTAAGGTCTCTATGGAGGTGAATGCCAGCTGAGTAATCTCTTGTAGATTAGATACTGAATCAGCAGAGCAGTTAATAGTAGAATCATCAGTGAATTGTATTAGAGATCATTGAGTGAATGAGGACTGAAGATTGTTAATAAAGATGCTAAAGAGAAGGGGTCCGAAAATAGAGTCTTGAGGAACACCAGTGGGGTTGTTAAGGTATGAAAAAAGGGAGTTTTTCCATTTGACTGCCTGTTGCCTGTCAGATAGGTAACTAGAGAACCATTTCAGAGAGGGAGAGGAGACACCAATGTTCGAGAGTTGATTTAGGAGCAGCGGGTGTCAGACAGTGTCAAAAGCCTTTGATAGGTCTAGAAGTAAGAGGAGAACATTTTACCTGAGTCTCAGGCTTTGTTGACTATATCCATGAAGGATATCAAAGCTGTCATAGTGCTGCAACCTGGTCTAAATCCATGTTGTGTAGTTGATAGAATCTGGTTATAGAGGCGGAAGTTTAGAAGTTGGATATTAATGCATTTCTCTACGAGTTTGGAGATGGGGAGAGAATGTCTATATGTCAATAGTTGGGCATGTCAGTAGAGTTGCCTCCTTTATGGAGGGGCTTAATGAGTGCCTTTTTCTATATTTTTGGGACGCAGATTTCGATAATGGATCTAATGACTAGTATACTGATGGAGTAGGCAATGGCATCAGCAGTTAGTTTTAGATATTCTGTCTGTAGGTTATTGCCTGCACTAGAGCTAGGTTTAAGTTTAAGGAGAATCTTTTTTATAGTTATAGTTGGAATTGGCTTGAGTGTGAATGTGGGTGCAGGTTGGGTATCTGTTTTATGGGAACTGAATGAGGAGGAAGAGGAAGTAGAGTGGGAGGAGTGGGATGGCCTAGCTGAACTTGAATAATTAGAATTATTTGAGAATGTGTCACAGTAAGGTTTGGGAAATTTGGCAGTGACATTTGAGATAGTATTAATGAAATGAGCATTGAAGAAATTACCAACTTGGGATGGAGTTTTATCTGTATGTGGACAAGGGTTACTATTAGTGCCTGGATTTATGAAAGGTGTTATGGACCTCCAAAATGTTTTAGGGTTCTGCTTATGATGTTTTTGGAATCATAGCCTTTTTCTTATCTTTAGATGTTCATCGTGTTACCCTGCTGCAGTCATCACACTTGGGTTATCCTGTCGTCAGGCGGTCCCGCAGTTGGCCGGAATTCCAAAGTCTTGGTCCGGCGTCGGTTGCTGTCGCTTCTTCCCTGACGTCAGTGTGCCAGGGGTATATATAATGCATCCGATGCCATTTTCTTCAGTCTTTCTTGCCACGCGGTGCCCGAAGCAGAAGCAGTTTGCAAGTGCCGTTTGGCCGACTCCTGAGATTTTCGAAGTCGAATTTCAGATCCGAAGTCTTCAATAAAGCTAAGTACCCCATTGGGGAAACTTTTCTTGCCTCAGACCGATGTCAGAAAAAGTTAACAATTGTATTTCTTGTGGGAAGCAAATACCTCATAAGGATTTTCACTCTTACTGCATACCTTGCCTAGGCCCATACCACGACGTCACTGGTTGTCGTTTTTGTGCTAGGTATAATAAAAAGATGCTTTGATTTTGCACTACACTACTTCGGTAGAAAATTTAACTACACAATACCGTCGGAGCAATCGACTACCGGCGTGCACAAAAAATGCAAGGATAAGGACAGGCAGCCTCGGCTGGACCGGTCTCCGGTTCACCGGTCTTCAGTGAGGCTCCGATGCAGCCCCTGACTACTGCAGATTTGGAACCCGAGACCGCTTTGAAGCCTTTGGCGAAGAGAGCTAGGCCTACGCAGCCATTTTGTTCAGCCCCTACCGACGACTCTGCTGAAAGAGATGTCGGTGCTGCAGAAACACCTTCGCTTTCTGAAGGCATCTTCAGACCGACGACGCTCACCATAAAAACGTGTCCTAAGCTTAAGACTCCTATTAAACCTAAAATGACTGCACTTCAGTCTCCAGTTCAAGGCCCCATGCCTAAGAAACAGATGCTTAAAATGGCTGAAGATTTGATCTCTTTAATCAGGGGTTCCCAACCCCTACCCGACAAAAGGCCTAGACAAGAGAAAGATTATGCCTCCTCTGATCAAGTGTCTATTTCCTCAGGCTCCTCTGAGGACCAAGATTACTCCTTCTCCCCTTATGAAGATTCTGCTGCTGAGGATTCTATTCCCTAAGCTTCTCCTCCTGAAGACTACTCCTTTGGGGAAACTTTACACACTATGAGGGAACATTTTCACTGGGAAGGTCAGGACTTCTCTGACTCAAAGAAAAGGCTCAGACAGTTTATTTTGCTCCCCCAGCACAGACCACTTGCTATCCCCCAAGTTTTAGACATTGTGGATGATGTTTACTTAGAATCTAGTTTGAACCCAGATTCTCTGCCTCCTGCTCCAGCCAAACCGGACAGATACTATAGAGTGCCTGATTCCCACAAATTCCTTTATAAAAGCCCTGTTGCTGATCCAGAGACTATCTCCCAGGGTCCCAAAGGGGCTAAGGCTTCTATAGCAAAAATCCTGTACCCTCTGAAAGGGACTCCAGAGCACTAGACAGGTGGGGGAAAAAGGTTTACACCTCAGCCACTCTAGCTATGAGAGCACTAAATTGCCAATTTCACGTGCTAAAATATCAGCAATCTTATGTCTCAGCTAAAACAAAAAATGAGCACACTCCCTCAAAAGTCTGAATTGAAAGAAATGCAGGATCTGTTGCATGCAGCTGAACAGGTGGGCAAACATACTTTACAATGTGGTTTTGATTCTCTGGAGGCTTCCTGCAGAGAAGCTGTCACTGGGTCTGTTATACGTAGACATGCTTGGTTAAAGGAACATACTCTGCTTGATCATGTTAAAGCAAAGCTTCTAGATGCTCCCTTAAAGCAGGATGTTCTATTTGGAGTTAAGGCAGAAGAAGTCTTAAAGAAAATGGAGGATAAGGCAAAATTTATGCAGACAGTCAAAGATTTTCTACAGGTACAGCCCCCTCACTTCAGCAGAAATTGGCCAACTAAAAATTGGTCCTTTCCCGCTACTGACAGACCACAGAGGGGTAAATACAGACGTCCAAGAGGCAGAGGACAA
Organism: Protopterus annectens; assembly: GCF_019279795.1. Classification (NCBI taxonomy): domain Eukaryota; kingdom Metazoa; phylum Chordata; order Ceratodontiformes; family Protopteridae; genus Protopterus; species Protopterus annectens. The sequence continues at coordinate 1,209,645,243 of NC_056726.1, forward strand.
CCACAAGCCCAATACAAACCTCAACAATGGGGCACTGCAACACAGAAGGGAGGAGAATACAGGCCCCAATCTACCAGAAGGCAAACTCAATGACTTGCACCTCATCTGGCCAAGCAACACTCTCTTGGCAGCTCCCTTGGGAGGAAAACTCACACTTTTTTCAGACAACTGGCACATTGTCACAAAGGACAAATGGGTTCTAGACATAATTTCACGAGGATACAGATTCCATTTCCACACCTTGCCAATGAAAAGAGGAATGCCAAACCTGCCACAAAATCAATGGGCAGAGGCACAAAAATAAATTACAGCTCTCATGGATATGAGAGCCATTCAACTGGTACCTACACGAGAGCAAGGCCAAGGATTTTACTCAAGACTCTTTCTAGTCCCCAGAAAGGACAATGCCTGGAGACCAATTCTGGACCTTTCAATTCTAAACACCTTCTTACAAGTACCCAAATTCAAGATGCTAACACTACAGCAGCTTCTTCCCATGTTGGGCAAGAAAGCATGGCTAGTAACATTGGACCTCAAGGAGGCATACCTGCATGTCCCTATCAGACAAAGTTGCAGAAGATACCTCCGTTTCATTGCAGGTTCAACCCATTACCAGTTCTCTGCACTGCCCTTTGGCTTATCTACTGTGCCCAGGGTCTTCACAAAATGCCTGGCACCAGTAATTGCATACTGCAGACACAGAGGAATTCAAATATACCCATACCTGGACGACTACCTCATCCAAGCAGAAAGCAAGGACATCCTCTTACAACATCTGGCTTTTTTAAAACATTTTCTAAGTTGCCTGGGGTACACAGTAAACGAAAAGAAATCAAAACTAGTACCCTTACAAAATATAACATTCATGGGTGCCAGCTTGAATACAATGGCCCAGAAGGCTTATCTGACACCAGATAAACAACTATAACTGACTCAATATTTCAAAACAATGGCAACAAAGACCTTACTCCCTGCAAGAAAAATTCTGCAGGCCTTGGGCTTCATGGCATCTTGCATACTACTAATACCATTTGCAAAGCTGCATATGAGAAAATTACAGTGGTACCTAAAAAGTGTATGGTCTCAACACAGCCACAGCTTGGACACAATGATATCTCTCTTTTCTTGCCTACAACAGGAGTTTCTATGGTGGTCACAGGCATGTCACCTCAACAAGGGTCAGCCTTTCACCTTGCCCCCAGCCAGGCAAACTATGACAACAGATGCATCAGACTTCGTCTGGGGGGCACACATGGTAGGACAGTGCATTCAAGGCGTATGGACTGCAGATCAAAGAAATCTGCACATCAATCAAAAAGAGATGCTAGCTGTACAGAATGCTCTGACAGCCTTCAAGAACCTATTACATCCAGGACAACTTACAATAAGGATTGACAACACCGCAGTAATGTGGTACATAAACAAACAAGGGGGTACACATTCCTACCCTCTATGCAGGCAAGCAATGACCTTGTGGAACACAGCACTGGCTTACCAAGTTCAGTTACAAGCTCAATTCCTGCCAGGAAAAAAGAACACATTGGCAGACGACCTCAGCAGAAACATCATGGATCCCCACAAGTGGAAACTGGATCCACAAGTATTTGCAATGATAACTCAAAAATGGGGCCTTCCAGACATAGACATGTTTGCCAGCCCCCAAAACTATCAGCTAACAAAATTTTGTACAAGGACACTTCACCATCAAGCTTGGAAAGTGGACGCACTCTCATTCAGTTGGAAAAACCTGACAGTATATGCCTTCCCTCCATTGCCTCTCCTCACAAAGATGCTTCTGAAAGTCAGAAAGGAGAGACCACAACTGATACTCATAGCCCCAGACTGGCCACGCCAGCACTGGTACTCACTATTAAGGAATATGGCCCAGGGCCCACCTTGGATTTTGCCACGAATTGCTCATTTGCTCACACAGCAAAACAATCAGATTCTACACAGCCAGCTCAAAACCTTAAATCTGGCTGCATGGCAAATCAACTAAGCATCCAGCCAGCTCCTCTTTCCCAAGCAGTTATGGATGTTCTTCTGGAAGCTAGGAGGCCCAGCACCAGGAAGGCCTACTCAGACAAATGGAAAAGATTTTGCGCCTGGAACCAAGCTAAAGGCCAAAACACACTTCAGCCTCACATGCCTCAGATTCTACAGTATTTAACTGAGATGTTGCACAAAGGACTTTCTTTTTCTTCCATTAAAATCCATGCATCAGCTATTTCAGCCCACTACAACACGGATCCACCCTTATTTTCACATCCACTTCTAAGGCAGTTCCTCAGAGGGGCCAAAAACATTAGACCCCCCAGGAGAGCACCTACACCAACATGGGACCTCAATTTTGTTCTGGAAATCTTACGCTACCTCCCTTTGAAACAGCTTTCTCTGCATATCTACAGTTTCTATCATGGAAGACTGCCCTGCTGCTAGCAATAATTTCAGCTAGAAGAGTCTCAGAGCTGCAGGCACTAATGGCAGTGGAACCTTTCCTCATTTTCCATCAGGACAGAGTTTCTCTATGAACTAATCCTTACTTCATGCCTAAGGTGGTTTCCAGTGTGGCTTTAAATCAAACCATCCACTTACCCACCTTCTTCCCAAATCCACAGGACAAAGGAGAAAGACTCCTGCAGTCCTTGGACATTCACAGGCAACTTCGTTACTACTTGGATAAAACTAAGGTTTTCAGAAAATCTGACCAGTTCTTTGTATCCTATGCTACAGCTTCACAAGGGAGGCTATATCAAAACAAACCATTTCCAAATGGATAGGACATTGCATTCGTTTTTGCTATACCCATCATGGAAAATCAGTTCCTGCTACCATTATGCCCCACTCTACCAGGGCAACAGCTACATCTACAGCCTTCCTCAGGAGGGTTCCAACCAAGGATATTTTGGAAGCTGCAACTTGGAGTTCAGTACACACCTTTACCAAACACTACCACTTACCACTTTACTCTAAGACTAGAGCTGGCTTCGCCACTGCAGTTCTGCAGGGTCTTCTAGCCTCCTCTAACCCTCTATGAATCCTCCACCCATCCTTAGCTTTAGGATTCTACCCAAGTGTGATGACTGCAGCAGGGTAACACGATGAACATAGTACAGTTTTGTACCTACCATAAATGTAGATGTTCGAGTGTACACCCTGCTGTAGTCCAGGTTACCCCCCCCTCCATCCCCTCTGATCTAACTGGCTAAATCTCTACAAAACCTTCCTGATGTATTTGCTTATAGCTAGAGGGATTTTGTGTTTGTGCTAAAACTTCATAAATTGGTACTAATTACTGACCACCTTTTTGGGGGCACCTGACATCTGGGGCAAGAAAAACTGAAGAAAATGGCGTTGGATGCATTATATATACCCCTGGTGCACTGACGTCAGGGAAGAAGCGACAGCAACCGACGCCGGACCAAGGCTTTGGAATTCCGGCCAACTGCGGGACCGCCTGACGACAGGATAACCCATGTGTGATGACTGCAGCAGGGCGTACATTCGAACATTTACATTTATGGTAGGTACAAAACTGTACTTTACTTGTCTATTTACTTGGTTGCAAAGATGCTTGTATTTCATGAGGTCGGGAGGATTTTTATTTCTTGCCATTGTTTCCAGATTTTGTCTCTGTTAAGCATTAGCTCTTTTGTTGATTTATTTAGCCATGGGGCATGTCTTTTTGATTCTTTTTACTCTGGGGGTGCAAGGCTGTTTAGGGTATCTAGAAATATTTTGTTAAATTGTTTCACCACATCATCTAGTGGTAGAGTTTTCAGGATATTGTTTTCAGGAGATTAGAGAAAGTTTGTGGTTTAAGTTCCTCAGATTACATATTTGTTTATAATGATGTTCCTTTTGGAAGGAGGGAACTGTTCTAATAATAAAAGTGGGAATATGGTCACTAAGTGAATTTGGGAGAGTGCCAGCTGAGAAGATTTTCCTTGGACTACTAACCAGTATACAGTATAGGGCAGAGCTATCAGTATTAGTTTTAGTATACCTAGTAGGGGTGGTTATAGGTTAAGTGAAATTAAACAGGTTAATGCTTGAGGATGGGAATTCAGAGCAGAAATTCAGCCAGTTAATGTTAACATCACCCAGAATGATGGTTTCATTTTTAATTGTATTGCTAGTCCAGACAAGGATATCTTCTAGAATTGGTATATTGTTGCCAGGGCTTATGTGTAAAACAATAATACATATGTTTTTATGATTTATTTATTTTTAAGAAGGAGTTAAGAATTTCAGTGTTCGAGAACTGTGGAATAGTATTAGTGTATGGAGTTATAGTCATGTCCTTTTTTGTGAAGCCTGTCTGACCTAATGATCTCAAAGCCTGGTGGGAGGAATTCAGAGTTTTTATGTGAGGTTGGAGCCAGGTTTTGGTTGCCATGATGATATCTGGTTGTTCAAGAGCTATCCAAGCATGAAAGTCACTCATTTTATTATGAGCACTTTGGAGGTTTACAATAACTATTGTTAAGGATTTGTAGGAATTAGTATTGTTATATAGTGTAGGACGGTTAGACACAAAGGGGTATAGCAAAAAATCTGAGAGAGTAAAAGGATGGTAATTTTTTAGGTAATTTTGTTGGGCGAGGAAAAGGTGTCCAACAGGAAGAATTTTAAATCTGGGGAATAGTAGTGTATTTATCTGAAAGAGGCTAGGAGATATTTGTGGGTAGCTTTCTGTTTGGTATGTTTGAAAGGATGTGACAGATGTAGGTTTAGAGGGAATAGGAATAGAGTTAAAATTTGTAAGATGTAGTAGTAAAAAGAGAATCTGGGTGAAGTGACTAAGAAATGCTAGAAGTGTTGTGGTTCAAGACATTTTAGGACATGGGAAAAGGGATTGTAGTGAGAAATTAGATGGAGAGGTACAGTAATGAGAAAGTAAATTGTGGTGTTGTACTGTGGAGGAGGTAAGGGGAGAGGGATTAATAGTAGAGAAGTGAAGTTGAATTGTGAAGTGAGATGTTCAGCTAGTGAGGAGACTTTATTGTATGATTAGCAGATATGCAGAATTATAACATGTGAAGGAGAAGGTGAGGTAGTAGTTGGTGGAGAAATAGATTTAGAAAAGTGTGATAGAGTAGTAGCAGGCTGTGGGAGGAGACTACAGAGTATTGGTGGTGGGAAGGGAGCAGAGAAGACAGGGTATAATTAAATGGAAGTGTCATATGAACACTTGAGGATGGAGGATATTTTGTAGGTTGTGACTGGTCAGATTGGAGGATAAGGCGGAATTTTGTATTATAAGTGTAGGAGTAGTGGGGGTGGGAGAGATTTGGGAGTATGGTAAGGGAAATGAGTAGGCTGATCCACAAGAGTGAGGGAAGCAATGAAAAAAAAAATCAGAGGGGTTAAGGTAAGTGTGATATTTTCATTCTAAGACAAGTATTCCAAGCTATCCCAGTTAAAGATTGCTTCACTTCTTACACTAGGAATTTAATGAATTAAAATTTAATGATGCAGAAGGAAAAGAAAAAAAAATAAGCACACAGTAGCAATCCCCTTTATTGGTGGAGATAAGGGAAGAAATAAAGGGATAAGTTAAGAATGGATGAGGGCAGGTAAAGATAAAGTAATATACTTAAGAACTAGCCATAGTACTCAGGGGGTTCTCATGCTACATGCATGTCAACTCTGTGTTCCTGAAGAAACAAATGCTTTAAACTAGCCAAGTTGTTGCATTGAATATAGCTCAAATGGGAGAAAGTTAATGGCCCTACTTAACTGAACTTACTCAATGCTCACAGACAGTACACTGTGCCTCTGGCACACAGGGTTCATGGATTCAGATGTATTTTAAAGTGTTTATTGAGTTTTGTGGTACTTTTAGTCCTTGAGTAAATGGAGGTAGTGGTTGGAGTTTAATTTAACTTGCTCCATGCTCCCTGACAGTACACTGCGCTGTTGGCACACAGTGTTTGTGGAGTCCTATGTATTTAAAGCATTTATTGAGTTTTGTGGTGCTGTTTAGTCCTTGGGTGAACAGAGGTAGTGGTTGAAGTCTAAGAAAAAAGAGAGCAACACATTAACAGATGTGATGACCACAAAACATTTAATTAAGCTGGAAAAAGAATTAAAGTTAGATTGTATAGCTATGTGCAAGCAGGTTATACCAAAATGAGGAAACAGAAATCAGCTGATTAGAAAAGAGGTCAGATCAGAAGAGGAGTCAGCAATTCCAAACTACAAGATGATAAGTTTGCAATATAATTAAGGCAGATAGGTTACATTCACTAACATTCTTTAAAAAAACAGAAAAACAACTGACATATAAAACTAGCAAAATAGCAGTATAACAGCACTTAAGACATATAAAATTGTCTAGATAGTCATAAAACAGAGCTATAATATGGGCAAGCGGTAGAAATGGTGCTATAGCTTTAAGACAGCAGTCAGATATGTGGATACAAAATGTTATTGTGTAACAAATGAATAACTATGCTTGAAACATTTGCAGGATTTCTCATATAATCAGGAATAGACTGCTACAATAGACTGATACCAAAAATACAGTGCATACAATAGGATAACAGTATTGCAACTATGGTTAAACCTCAGCATCTACTAATCGGAAGACTAGTTACAAAAAGATAATGAACCTTGGGAATATACCTTCAATTCTGGACATGAAATATAGCTCTAGGGTGTCTGCAGGGGAAAACGTAACTGCTAGGGCATAATGAGAAAAGGACATAATCAGGACTGTTAGTAGAGTTTATATGTCGCAAGGGATCATGGGAAAGTCCAATCCAAAAGTTAGAGTGGGAAATAGTTATACTAATTAATTCAAACAGGGGGAGGGCTGACCTATAACACTGAGGGAAGCAATGAAAAAAAAACAATCACTGAGGTTAAGGTAAGTGTATGATTTTCATTCTAAGACAAGTATTTCAAGCTATCCCAGTTAAACATTGCTTCACTTTTTACACTAAGTATTTAATGAATTAAGATTTAATGATGCAGAGGAGAGAAAAAGAAACTTAACTCATGTCAGCAATCCCTTATACTGGTGGAGACAAGGGTGAAAATAAAGGGATAAGTTAAGAATGGACTAGGGCAGGTAAAGATAAAGCAATAAGCTTAAGAACCATCCATAGTGCTCTGGGGGGGGGGGGGTTCTTCATGCTACATGCATGTCAACTCTGTGTTCTTGAACAAACAGATACTTTAAATTAGCCAAGTTGTACCGAATATAGTTCAAATGGGAGATCGTTAATGGCCCTACTTAACTGAACTTACTCAGTGCTCACAGACAGTACACTGTGCCTCTGGCACACAGGGTTCATGGATTCCCATGTATTTTAAAGTGTTTATTGAGTTTTGTGGTGCTGTTTAGTCCTTGAGCAAATGGAGGTAGTGGTTGAAGTTTAATTTAACTTGCTCCATGCTCCCTGACAGTATACTGTGCTGTTGGCACACAGGGTTTGTGGAGTCCCATGTATTTAAAGCATTTATTGAGTTTTGTGGGGTTGTTTAGTTCATAGGTTCATAGATAGGTACTAGGTTATCGGCCCAAGAGCCTAAGTAAGCCTAGGCAACAAGGTCGCCCTGGCTTACACCACCCAAGAAAGTCCTTGTGTGAATAGAGGTAGTGCTTGAAGTCTAAGGAAAAAGGAGAACAACACATTAACAGGTGTGATGACCACAAAACATTTCATTAAGCTGGAAAAAGAATTAAAGTTAGATTGTATAGATATGTGCAAGCAGGTTATACCAAGATGAGGAGATAGAAATCAGTTGATTAGAAAACAGGTAAGATTAGAGGAGAGTCTGCAATTCCAAACTACAAGATGATTAAGTGCATAGGTTCATAGGTAGGTACTAGGCTATCGGCCCTGGGGCCTATATAAGCCTAGCCAAAAAGGGTCCCTGGCTTTCGCCACCCAAAAAAATTATTTTTCCTTGTCAAGCTGTGCCGCAGAAGTGATCCCCAGGGTGAATTTTCTATCTCCCATTCAGTCTTCGAGATTTTTCTTAAACAGAGCCAATGAGGATCTTTGCTTGACATGAATGGGTAGTTTGTTCCAGAGTATGGGAAGTCTCTGGGACAGGAATCTATCCATCCAGAATGCTCTGTTTATTGTGGTGATGAGGTTTAGGTCCTTGTAGTGTGTGGTTCAGAGACATTGGGATTTCTTTAAGTGTAGCATGTCCAACAGCTCTGGGTTTGACATAGCTTTGTATGTTAGGCAGAGATCACCACTGAGTAGTCAATATGGAACGGAGTAGAGCTGGAGTTTTTTGAGATGGTCTGCATATGGTATCTGTTTGAGGCTGGCAATCCTCTTAGTGAGGTATTTCTGTGGCCTTTCCAATTGTTGTAGGTGTCTTGTGAGATACATGCTAAACGGGGCATTGTACTCTATCATGCGTATGATGATAAGTGTATAGTGAGTGTTGTGGTACTGTTTAGTCCTTGGGTGAATGGAGACAGTGGTTGAAGTCTTCCATTCTGGACATGCAAAGTTTCTCAAGAGTGTTTTCAGGGGGAAATGTAACTGTTTGGGCATAATGAGAAAAAAGTGATGGGCAAGATATACACATGGCCATATAGTCCACTTGGGAAGTATCATAACTATAATGCCCCGGACAGACAATACTTTTGTCACAGCCACCCTCCACATATATGTACCATCTTATATATAACTACAAAGTTTGCATCTCCCACATTGTTTTAAACATTCATTTTCTTAATAACTTACAAAATAGTGAGAATAACAGGAAGTCAGAGACATGTTACCTGTACTGACAGTAGGCAGAAACAAATATATATTTTTATTCTGCCACAGTTGTTTGCTTGTCAGTACTGGTAGACTTAACTGCATGGTGTGAGACCTGGCCTTAACATGTTAAAATTTGTTAAGATTGGCTGTCGTGCTGTAGCAGTGCTTAATTGATTCATCTTTTTCTGAATATCAGAGTGTAATCACCACACTCCATGCATTACTATAATATGACTGACTTCTTGGGCTATCAGTTAGAGTAGAGATTCTTCTTCTATCTATAAAGATATCTTGTGTGAACCTGTAGAACAAAATGCCAAGAGTTTAAGAGCATCAGATTTTATTTATTTATGAGTGGTAGTCTAAACAGCATAGTGGTAATTTTTCAACTGCAGTGAAGTATGGCCTAAAAGATATATATATATATATATATATATATATATGCATGCAGACATATCTATTTATCTATATTTATTTTATTTATTTTTATTTTATATTTAACATTTGTTAGCTGGAAAAGTCTGGCTTGGACCGAGCCAATTTTCAGCTGAGACCCAGGCAGAAACACTCCAAACGCATATCTATATACATCTGTCTACATACAGTATAATCATCATTAACATCAACTGTCTTTTTCACATTTCTACACAAGTTAAGGTGTCATGTCAAGGAGTCATCACATCTCTCGATTCAGAGACATTCCCCAGGATTCAGTAAGGTTCCATGTAGGAATAGCTTATTCCTGCATAGAAGCGACCGTTTAGGAGCAGCACGGCAGTGCACCATGCATAGTAATGAAGGAGCACTGCCTCAGCTCCTGAATGGACATGGAGCGTGGACGAGTGCAGGGGGCGTGTCTGAGAGCAGAGCTCTCACAATATGCATGCCCCCACAGTCAAGAATTGCCATTTGGCACTTGCAATGAGTGAGACCACTCATAGGGGGTTGCATACCCCCAACAGCATATATCAGTGCAGAATGAACAGATATGTGCCACATATGTCTGGCCTGTCCCTCATTTACCCTGCCAAATCACTGGGATGATCTCAACAATAATGGCAAACATACGAGTGTTAGACTTCAAATTCATCAGAAAATGTACATAAAAACAAATCCCGTTACCCTAGCAACACCCCAAGTTTATAAGAGCAATATTTAAAATATAATAATATGAACACTTTTTTTATCAAACGGATTAAATTTAACAGACAGTAGGTGCGCGGGTTTGCCCATTGCTTAGCTACGCATACTGTAGCTTAAATGGCACAAGAAGATAAATATCAAGATACATGCAAATGAAGCAGTACTGCAGTAGTGTAGTGGTCAGAGCGTTCCCCTTATGAACAGTCACTCCTGGTTTGATTCTCACTCCAGTAAATTTCATTTTCCATGTCAAATCACTTTACGGACAATATTTTTTTGTTGTACAACCTACTAAATAACATATATTTGTAAACTGGAGTACTGCATTAAATGCAGATGTGAGGTGTCACTGTATAATGTTGTAAAATCCACTGATAAACACAAGTGCCCCATACAGTATATGTACACATGAATCAGGGATACAAGTCAAAGGTATAATGTGTAATAAATGATAAATCCATAGAGTGTCCAAATTCACCACCTTCCCAAGAACCATGTTACATTTCTGTCTAAAGTAGTGTGGTGGTAAGCTGGAGTAAGCACTATTAAGCAGTAGTAAGTGGGAGTAAGCATATTTAAGCAGCAGTAAGCGGGTTTATGCCTGTTTGCGTGGGGGTAAGAAATGCACCCTCAGGTTAAGCAATACTGAACCTAACTCTCTGTAAGCATATTTAACCAGAAGTTAGCATTGCTTACCATCATGCAAACCCGCTTACAATTGCTTAAAAGAGTCTTAATCACTCTGTATCCAACAGCCGCTGTTCTGCCCAGCAACAAAATAAATAGCCCTTGCAGGTCTTGATCCCAGGACCCTATACACTGTAGTCACAGTAGTTAACCAGTAAGCCATCAAAGCAGTACATACGACTGAGGTATGACAAAACAGATCCTCACTATAGGAAAATCAAACTTAACATATGAAAGGAATCTATATACAGGTTTATGTTGTTTAACCTACTACATAAAATAAATATGTAAACTGGAGTACTGTGTTAAGTCCAGATGTGATGTATCATTGTAATAAAGTGTTGAAATTCCCCAGTAAACACAAGGACCCCATACAGTGTACATACACATGAATCATGGACACCAAACAAATATGTAACATGTAATGAATGATAAATCAACGCCAAACAACAAATAGTGTGCAAATTAAAAATTAAGCAACGCTAAGCATTGCACACCCCTGCTTACTAGGTGTAAGCAATCTGTAGGCCAGCTAAATCAGTTTGCCCATTGGTATACCCCTTTAAGCAATGCCAACCTTAGGTAAGCAGGTTTGCCCATAGCTTAGCATTTTCAAAACCATATAATCACGGCAAAGTGCGGAACATCGGCCCTATTTAAACCCCACAGATGGGAATACATCTCATAACTGGTTGCCAGCTTCCTCCTGAAGGCACTATGACCGGTGTGGGAGAAGGAATGCACTTCTGGGCGCAGTGCTGGGGCATCCAGGAGTCTAAAGTCATGGCGGGACTCCTTGTTAAAGACCATGACCAGAGACTGCTGCAGGGCCAGTACCAAGGTTCACAATATAAAGCGGAAGCCTGGGACCATCTCGCCCGTGATCTCACCAGTGCCACTGGCATCCCTCAAACTGGTGAGCAGGTCAGGCATCACTATGCCGACCTGAAGCGGAGAAAGAGGGAGCTCCTGGATCAGTGGATCCAAGAGGCTAGGCAGACGGGTGATGTCTCAGCTTTGTGTAAGTATCAGTCTACTACCTGTTTAATAATTGCCAGCTCATGTATATTATGGATAGGCATGGCTAAATATTCCTTTTATGTCTTTGACACCGGCAGATGAGCGGGCTGTGAACTGGGAAGCCCATGCCTGTAGATTGCAGAGGTTGTGTCGCAAGGCAGGTTAGTAATAATCCTGCATGTACTGATATAAGAAATAAATCTAAAAGTAGTATAAAGTTAATTGCCAGTATAAAATCTGTATTGTGTATGGCATGTACTGAATAAACCAGACAATATGGCAGGAAGAGTCTCATATAGGTTGTATATATATATAAAAGGTTAACAGCTGACAATAAAGGTCTAACTGCTAGACTGCTTGTGTCTACACTGGTATCATATGGTAATGTAGTGTTGCAATCTCTTAATAGTGCTGTTGTATTAAGCACTGTTACCCACACTGTACTACATAAATAAAATGTGTAGGAATGTCGGTATAGGACTCAT
>NC_056726.1:1209662318-1209717318 GCF_019279795.1 Protopterus annectens
AATGATATCCAGCTGAACAACTCCTATGGACAATAGTGTCTGTCCCTGTGGGCAGTGGGCCATACCTGTCAACTGTGCATATTAGCACTGACTGACAAGATGTAAGCCATCATAATGTGTGTTGTGTAATGCAAGACATGTATATTAGTGTGGCTAATAGCTGGTGGTGGAAGTAATGCTATTATGATGGACATGTGGGTTCCAGAGCCCACCACTTGCAGGACAGTCATGTTAACATGTAATGTACCATGCAGAAATGCCATAGGTGTGTAATAGGCTTGCCTACAATCTGTCCCTATATATACCCCCGAATGTTAGGCTGTGTCCACATATGACACCTGTCTGTGTTGTAGCATGGCAGAACAGTGCAGCTGTGCAAGAAGGAGAGTTAGAGAATGCAGACCTGATGTCTGAATGCATCCCACATATATATATATATATATGGATGGGGGGTGTTGTCTGTGAAGTGGAAGCACCATGAGCCCCCATATGGAAACAATGGGAACAAGGCCCCCACCCATGGCCAGTCACAACATCAGCTTCACGGCCCTGAAGGTGCCTGGGCTGGAGCCTGAGCAGGAGGAGCATGCGGACCCTGTTAGTATGTACTGAGGGCCTCAAGGTGCTATAGCACATCCTCCAAGTCACTGTGGAGCACCCTATGCACCAGACCCTGGACCTGACCTCAGGTGACAGGATCATGTTTGTGTGTGCTCCCGGGTAGGGACACCATCCCCTGAGATGGTTCCACCTGAAGGTAGTGCAGGACCAGTAGATGAGGAGGCACCAGGGTGGGTCTCATATGTGATGTGGCCTGGGGTAACATGGCCAGATGAGGTGGGAGAGGTAGTACTGCTGGCAACTGTTCCCAAAACATGCTATTGTGTCAATGTTATAGAACATATGTGGGTAGTAATCGCCCACACATTCCTGGATCATGTCCAACAGCATGCATAGCTATCCCCATTAATAAAAAACAACAGATGTGCAGCAGTCACATAGCAAACAGACCACATGCATATATGGAACCATAGTGGCCCTTACAATGGCATGAAGGCGACATTGTCTGTAACAGGCCACCAATGATAGTGTCCACACAGGGAACATGAGTATAAACATGTAGCACAAAGTGTTGGACAATATGATATATGTCTCAGTGGTAGGTATTCTCTAGACATACCTGTTGAGTTATGTGATCATAATGTTGTTGCAGATATGGTGGGGGGGGGGGAGACAGAGATGTGTATTAAAAACTATGATAACCTTGCTGTATGAGGTCCTCAGACCTGTTTCCATCTTTATGTCTTTCAGGCAAGATGTTCCGGGAGAGGCTTCCCAGTTGTACAGCGGAGGAGAATTAGGTCATCATTTCACACCTCGTGCAGCACTACCAGGTGTCGTTTGGCTGAACAGCCCATGAGCAGCAGGAGCGGACTGCCCTGTGGAATGATCTTGTCCACAGGGTAAATGATGTCGGCCTGCATAACCGCAGTTATGAACAGGTCCAGCATCATAGCACAGACCTACTTTGCAATGCCTGTCAGCGTGCTGCTGCAGTCGGGGGGATCAGCTCACAACAGGGGGGGTCATGCCATCCAGCCCCCCCAACACATGTTGAGGAGCTCCTTACCAGCCTCGGGGCACCTGCCCGCCCACACACACAACACGTGGTGGAGAGCATAGTGGAGGAGGGTGCTACCCACACAATGGCAGAGGAGCGTGCAGGTAAGGCCACAGGGCATATCAGTAGACAACTGTTGCGTATCCATCTGCATCTGTTCAGTTAGATCATGCATATGTGAGATGACATATATATAATCTGTTGTTGTATAGTAGTAATAAACAGATGTGCATAATCTGTAGTATTGTGGGCGTGTACTGTTGTGTACTGTCATGTTCCACCCACCCTGTACCAATGCCACAGCTGTGGCTACTGACATCACATCTCTCACACACTTATGTAGGTCCCTCTAGTATACCTCCAAGCAGCAGCCTGTAGCTGGTGAGTATGGTGTTTGTTCAGGTTTGCCAATACACTGGTCGTGTTATGGCTATGGTATATTCCATGCACACATTTTAACACACCTACCCATAATGCATGCCCTACATGTTCACGTATTGTTGCTGTTAACTGCACTGCATCACAGTGGCCACCATGATGGTGTATCTGAAGACTATGTCAAACTCCTGCAATATAACTGTTTTTAGAGCTACACTATGGCATATCACAATAATGCAGTCCACAACCCTTACAACCTGCAATGTGGTCCTAACATGAGCAATGAGTGTGTAATATGGAATTGTATGTTAGGACAGGAAATATGGGGAATACATGCCTTCACAAACACTAGAAGCATATGTGTGCACACAGTCCAGATAAAATATAGTGGAAGAAGCTGTTGAGGTACTGATTGCATGCATTTGTCATGGAAACGCACCTTCCAGCAAGTACACATCCCCAATGTCACACCAAGAAATGGTCTGCTGTTCAAGATGTTTGGCCATCAAATGTGTGCCCACTTACCTGAAGCAGAGGTAGCGGTGGCTTGCACACATCTTACATGCCATAGCATGGACCCCATACCCACAAAGTAGCACCCTGGAGTTGGACATGTAGCCATTCACCATTGCATATGCCATGGCAAACAGTGCAGACAGTCATGTATGTGGCGAGGATGTGTGGGACAGTAATAATGTAGGAAATAAACAGATGGTCATCCAAGACAGAGGTTGCAGGAATGTCTAGCAAGTACGACCTGTGCAGTACCCATGTCAGCAATTGCCTGGACTATGTAAATGTGTGGCCCATGGGATAGGGTTATCAGATCTGACAGTTGTACCACAGGAAACATCAGCCAGGCCTCTCTACAGATAGCATATGCATAACAGAACAGGTCCCAAAAAGGCATGTGTTGCAATGTGTACTGGTATACCAAGACCATGTTGGAAACCTACAGACAGTATTACATGTGCTACACAACCAACACCTCACCCCACCTCAGGCACACCATCCCCATCTGTACCATGCCAGTGCCAGTGTACACCAGTATGTTTGCCATTCATTACCTGGGACTAGCCTGTTACACATGGTGTTCAGTGTTTGGGACACTGTAAACTGACACACGTGTGTAGGCCATAGTTGTCAAACATCTGCAAAAAGGCTGAATGTGGGAAGGGGGTGTCATCATGACACAATAGTGCACTGCAGCAGGGATCCAAAGGATGCTACATGTAGCTGTATCTGCATACAGTCAGGATCAGGAACAGTGGCAGACATAACCCTGACTCCACAGCAGTAATAATGGCAGTGTATGAACTCCAAGGGATGTGCACATGAGTTAACCTTGCAATCATGCAGAGTTGGGGGACATTTGTAGGGCAGACTGACCATATACTGGCAAATGCAGATGGCCTGTTCTAGTATACCTGTCCCAGGAATAGTGACTGCTGAAGTACATATAACACTAGGTGCAACACACCATCATGATAAGGGGATGCACACATATGCGCCCATGAAGTGTATGCATCTCAGTCAGCATCAGCACAACTAACACAGTTGTTTGACACTGCATTTGATTGTACAGAACATATGTCACATATCAGGCTTATGTAATGTTAATATATGCAGTAAGGTGGTCCCGTGGCATATCAAGGAAGGAAGGAGTCATATCAAAAAGGGTGTGTACACTCCCCATAGCCACGATAAGGTTTGACGGTTGTCAGTGTAATTGTATCGTATTGGTCATACATGCACTGCTGATGATGGCATCTGTAAATCAGACATCAGGCATTCACAAATGACATCTGTCCACATATCATCCCAGGTATGTGTTGGACAAACACATATGAGCTGTGAGAAGCAGAGCAGACATAATTGACACAGTAATACACATTCAACAATGGTGTGTACACCTGTGAGGTATGGTGCATAGTACATGGCAGGGTGCTGAACAGGTGCACAGCAATACTGTATACATGGGTGCAGTGTTTTCCAGGGGAAGGGGCATCACCTGCTAACACAGCCCATGCATCACACATATGTATCCTGTTGCTAGCATGGATTGACTGTAGCTGCACTGCATGCTGTTGAGTACCATATGTTATGCATGTTGACAGATGGGTAATGGGAGGTCTGTTTGCAATATCTTCGTGCAAACTCACCTGTAAGTGTGTGTGTGTGTGTGTGGGTTATTGTGTCTGTAAGTGCAATTTGGTGGAGTGGAGGGAGGTTGATGTATGTGTATGTGTATGTGTGTGTGTGTTTGTGTGTGTGTCCATGTATGGACATGTGTGATTGTGGGGTTGTTCATATGTCTCAACTTCCCTTTGGAATTGTGCAGTACATGGACATGGACTGACACATGAGACACCAGGAATATTTGCCTGATATGTAATCTCAAGACAGCTGATAGTATAATAAGGTCTATAGCATGGAACATGCATTGGGAGGGAAACTAGACACCAGGTATACTGTTAAAATTGCAGTCAGCAGGAAGGTGAAAGAATACCCATATATGCAGCACTACAGATGCATTGAGGAATTACTAGACAACACCAGTGAGTGTATCCAAATATTACTGTTGTTTACCTAATAAGTTAATAGAGCAACAGATCTTGCATCTACTGAGCAACAGTTATGTATGACACTCCAGTGCGTGACATTATTGAGTGACTGTAGTAGTTCCTAACATATGGGGGCCATTCTCACAATGTCTGGACAAACCCAAAGTGAACACTGGATGACAGCAGTGAGTACATGTAAAACTAATTTTAATCAAGTCAAAGAGGTAATGGAGTAACAGGTCATGTTTTGTGATCACTTTGTCTAGGCAATTAGAAGAATCATACGTTAATGATTGATATTTATAAGTGTAAGTTTCCAAGTGTGATGCAGGATGGAGAACTTAAGAGAATAAACTTGGGACATTCTGTAAACTTAGGGACAGGTAGGTATTATGGTGGAATGTCAGGGTGTGTGTGTGTGTGTGTGTGTGTGTGTGTGTGTGTGTGTGTGTGTGTGTGTGTGTGTGTGTGTGTGTGTGTACTGTTAAGCAATGATGTACAGGTCTCAGAGTGCATTTCTTGTTTTCCCCTCACAGGTGGTGAGGTGGGTCATGGTCCCTCCTGCATGCAGTCTGATGTTGGTGTCCATACAGACACTGAAAATGATGATAGGTGTGTTGAGGCACAGACGTGGTTGTCAGAGGCTGAAACTGTGCTATTGTTTGATATCCCCCTGTTATCCACCCCATCCACCCCATCCTCGCACACAATCACAATGCCTATAGATACCCCATCACCAGTGGCCATAGCAGAGGGACAGTTGGTGGTTTGGTGGCAGTGCACAGGACAGTGTGGTATCTATGGCTGCTGTGTCTGGACACAGCAGCCATAGGTTCATAGGTTCATAGGTTGGTACTAGGCTATCGGCCATAGGGCCTGTACAAGTCTAGCCATAACAATTTCCTGGCTATTTCTTCCCACAATATTTACTTCCCTGGACCCCTGTCTAGCAGGGTGACTGACATGATCCCCGGGGTAAATTTCCTATCTCCCATCCAGTCGTCAAGGTTCCTTTTGAAGAGGGCTAAGGAGGTGCTCTGCTTGACATGTATAGGAAGTCTGTTCCTGAGTATGGGGAGTCTCTGGATCAGGAACCTATCCCTCCAGTATGCTTTGTTCATTGTCCGACAGGGTACGACATAGGCAGATGTACAGGGGTGCTTGTGGGAGGGCTGCTGGTCATCATGCCCCTGGCAGAAGTGCCACATCTGGCACCACCAGACACATGTTTCAGGCTGTCATGGAGACACAGGCATGTATGGAACGGTACACCAGACAGGGTCTGAGGCTGCAGAGGGCTGCTTTTTCAGCTGTAAATGACAAAATCCATGATCTTGCAGATGCCCTCTGTTATTATACAGAGGTCATGGATAGATGATGGGTGAGATGGTGGTCCTCCTCGACCATGGATTGCCCGTGCTAAAGTATGTGGTAGGAGTGGTATGATGGCCACGTGGACATATGCCAGCTACGCCAACATCTGGAGGTCGACGTGGATGTGCAAGGACACCAAGCCGCTCCTGTAGTGGCAGTACCAGCCCCAGCACTGCAGGGGGAGTGCTGTCCACAGCACACCACAGCAGACCACGTGCACATGGCCCTGGCCAGTCTCAGGAGAGACCTGGTTCCAGCAGACATATGTCATAATCAGGAGAGAGTAGCATATAAAGTCTTGTACCTGGATGTGCCCGTGGAACTCCTGGCATGCACAGGTCTTATGTCCATGGCCAGAAGCAGGGAACTGCATTCCCTGCCAGGTATGGTCAAACACCTGTATAGGGCAACCACCTGGCAGAACTGTATGCATGCATACTCACACATAATACAAACACACCTAGGACAACCCCATACCTACACCTATCACATCACCATGGCCATATCAGTAATTAGAACCCATCACTCACACACATGGTGTCAAATGTATGGCCCAGCCTAGGTTTCTGTCAAACCAACAACAACCCTGTGCATATGATGATATCTGTGCCACTTCACTGTCATCCATAACATTGATGCAGGGACAGGCTAAAATGGTTCTAATGCACACGGTGACTGTACTACAGTGTTCCAATGTACTACTGTGTAGTATGTTGTCAGCAGTAACGTTAATGCTTGCATGTCAGGTAGTATAGCTGTCCAGCCATGATGCATTATAGCTGTTAGTAACACTGAGTGATTGTGGTTTCTGTAATGTTATCCATTTGTGTTGTAGGTGTCCATGTGTCAGCAGGAGGATGGTCTGCTGTCATATCTCACAAGGGGTATGGCACTGTAGTGACACCTTGGCTGTGTCATATCCTGGGTACAGGTGAACACATGTCACAGGTCTGTATAACAGTTATTGCCTGTACCACATGTTCAGTAGGTCTGGTGGTGGTGTATACATGTGAGTGCATGGTGGCTTCTATTAGCAGCCCTTCTACAGTGGACAATGGTAGTTGTACTTTGTGGTACACACCACATGTTTGTGTATAACATACACAGAGGCTTAGGTATTGATGCACTACACAGAGAATACTGTATACATGTATGTATGTATGTACCTGTGCAAGGAACCCATTGTAGCCTATATAATTCCACCAAGCTAATCTATGCAGAACAACACATTGTGGAATAAGCAGTCTGCTAGTTTAATGTCATTGACGATGGTACTGGCAGGGTATATGTCCCCTTCCCCAATGTAGTGCAATCCTCAACACGGTAAATATATGTGTGCTGGTGTGGGTGGTACACCCCTACCCCTTGGAGCGTGAGAGGTGCTGTAGAACCACAGATAATGTACAGTATTACAGACAGCTAGATGGGGGATACACTCAACACTAACCACAATGATGTTGGCTGTGTCCACAACAGCCACACCCAGCTATATATACCAATCCCAGTATTACTGCACACCTATACAGTGGGGAAGAGGCCATTTACACAGCTAATAGTAGTTGTGATGGAACGTATGTCCACAGGATGATACCTGTGACATGTTAGCATATGCCACACAGTTCTTGGACAGATGACCCCCTGGGACATGTATATTCTGCAACCTGAAGTAGATCCCTCCACATACACGCATACTCTTACCTAGCAACACTGGGACTAGATGCCTATCTAGGTATGTAGTGTTACTCATATGTGTGGCTTTAATTGCACACACCACACAGCTTTTAGGATGAGGTGTGTTCCAGGTTGCATGTTACATGCAGAACATCCCCAGGTATGTACAGTATGGTAATGGGGGATGTAATGGTTGCAAATGGACAATACATAGTGTGACATACTGTCATATACACATTGACAAACACATAACAGTCAGACACACATCCGAGAGACCTGGGCCTATCAGTGCTAACTACCTTGTCAGTGTGTCCAATGTGTTATGGGTAGGTTGCACACAGCATGTGCATAACTGGGCTGGATAGTGTTATCAGTTACCTGTATGGTTGATGGTGACAGTGGTCACCATACAGTGGTACATGGGACATGTACCAGGGGTACCATGGTGTAATGTCAGTATACCCAGCACCCACACCCCACTGTGGATATTGTATGCACTGGAACCCATGATGACACTCTGACATACCCACCATCACACATTGACCAAGACAGAAATACAACCCCTTGTACATCCCGAGAGTGCTACTACAGGGATATGCATCTAATGCACATGCCACAAGCATAGTAGGGTGATGCATTGTCATGCCTCTCCTATGGGCAGCAACATCACTATCCCTAATATTGTGTGGCAATGCGTATTGTAATAGGAGTATGTGGCCTCGGAAATGCTGTACCCTATATATATATATATATATATATATATATATATATATACACACATGCACATATACACACACACACTTGACAGAACTCAGTGGTATCCCACGCCTATCAACCCATTTGTACAACAGTGTTGCACTGGTACTGCAAGGCCAGGTAATCCTTAGGGAGAGGAGCATAACAAGGTACATGTCATGTCTGGTACAGCAGTAGCCACATCTAACTATGGCAATGGGTGGTGCAGTGGGTGTGAAGGGCCTCAGGGTATTCCCAACTGCAGGTCCATTATCACTGAGACACAGATATTCTCAGTAATGCACACATACACATTCAGTACTGGGGTGCATCAGTGCAGGTGTTCATAGGTATGTACCAGGCTATTGTCCATGGAGAGATGGGAAATGTAGGGGATGTGTGTACAGTGGTATCATGCTACCTGCCAAGTGCCAGCAGGCCATCTATCAACAGACACCACTGTGGTGACCCTCAGGGTGAGAGTGACATGCATTAGCCAATCCTCTGGAAGCCCCCTGCAGAAGGCTGTTGAGGTGGTCCAGTTGACATGTCTGCAACATGTATTACATAACATGGTTAGTGTCTGTCTTGTAGACCTGTACTCAAGCATGTTCTGTTGACTGTGGTAGTGTAGTCAAGGTATCCATGGCATGTGGTGTGTACAGGGTGTTGAGTCCCATATGTGCCATTTATAACACAGCTGGGCAAAGATGTCAGTGTCAGTCAAGCATAGATTGCCTGTACATATCAAAGATGGATACCTGACATCTGCGCATCTCTACAGGGACTGACAGACATCAGCTCACCAACTAGCTATGCAGTAGGATTAATGTGTTGACAGATAGACGTCTGACACTGATAGGTATGCCATTACTACATGATGGCAGCCCTCACTGACATGTGCTATACAGACAGTAATTTACAGTTATTTTCCGATTGTCAGATCATTACCCAGTAGGAAATATATAATGTAACACAGCTCACACACCAGGAATATGACAGTGAGGACTCAGAGTCCAGCTATGCATGCAGGGGTGTTTGTTTCCAGTACTACAATTAGCAATCTACTCTTGCTTGGTAAAGCACTGTCAACAGTAGCAACGCAATGATACACTACATGCCAGTGTGACTGCATATAACCTGGAATACTACACTTGTATGTAACACATTCACATGGATAAGAGTGTTGTACAAGCCATATATACTCAAGTGTCTCAGACAGGAGACTCACACCCCTTGCTACTGTAATGACAGCACATAGATGCATGTTATGTACATGGCATTACATACACTTATTACAGATGTCATTGCCGTGCTATGTTATCAGACTGGGATGTGAGCACTGGTTACCAGGGCTAAGCCATACTTAGTAGTTGTCAGCATAGCTGCAATATAACAGCTAAGCACATTTGCGCACTCGTAAGTGAAGCCTACACTGTGTAAGTGCCCGTATGTTTAACCGTACCTTAGTACCACTTAGCTTCGTGTAAACCTGCTTACAATTGCTTAAAAGTGCCTTAATCACTCTGTATCCAACAGCCGCTGTTCTGTCCAGCAACAAAATAAACAGCCCTTGGGGGTCTTAAACCCAGGACCCTGTATACTATAGTTACAACAGTTAACCACTACACCATGACAGCTGTGAAGATACTTGTTGTTTTTCCAATATATCTGTCAGTACACATACTGAATAGCATTGAACAATTGCTGTGACTTCTACAATTGTGTAGTACTTGTTAGTGATATTACTGTTGCATCACATGTTGTTATATGTAAATATACTGATATCAGATACATACGGTGTGATACATCTGGGAAGGTACACACAGCAGTAATGTTTACATATGACAAGGATATGGATATATACATATACATATGTAGATATAGGTCTACATGTATATACACATATATATTCATATATATGTATTTATATACATCTGTATAGTGCATCATATATATGGCCATATATAGATCTCTGTATATATATATATATATATATATATATATATATATATATATGTGTGTGTGTGTGTGTGTGTGTGCATCATATATGTATACATATATATGTCGATATATATGTAGATATATATAATTATATGTGCATATATATCTATCTATATAGCTGTGTATATGTGTATAGATACATATATATATGTGTGTGTGTGTGTGTGTGTGTGTGTGTGTGTGTGTGTGTGTGTGTATGTATATGTATATATATGTATATTATATATATATATATATATATATATATATATGTATATATATATATATATATATATATATATATATATATATATATATATATATATCCATATATGTATGTAGATATGTATATGTGTATATGTTTACGATATGTCCAGAACATGGAGTGGAGTCATACCTCAGCACCAATAGTCTCAACCTCTTAGTGCATGGGGATGTCATGTATGTATTGCAGGTATATATGTAGACAGTTGCTACTGTAACAGGGTTGTCTTAACAGACATGTGTGTGTGGGAAGTCACATCTGCTACTGACATGTATGCCATCAGTTACGGATAGACATCCTAAGGTCATTATAGTACAGTACCACTGATATCACAGTAATGATCCTGTGGACTACAGCAGAGATATGACCAATAAATGTGGACAGTCTGGCACACTCTGGTCAGTACAGAGGTTTACAGAGATCCCCTTAGTGCAAGACATGTGGACCAAGCCTGGCAATGTGGATGTTAACAGCCATGTACATGGGTATAGCACATAAATACTGGACTACATATGCTCACACAGTTTATGCATTCACACACTCCTGTCTGTCCTGATACATAATAACTGGTGGTGCAGAGGTCACATGGCCACATACTACCCACTAGTTAGTGACATACATCTGTACAGCATTCCACTGCTTTGTCAGAAATACATGACAGTTATGGTGGCCTGTCAGCAGTACATTTGGCAAATAGCTGGACATAACATCACACTGAGTCATTACACTAAGCTGCTAGGCATGTAACAAAGCACTGTGTAAACTACAGGCAGACTGCCACAACACTGGCCTACATTTCTTATGAGGGAAGACACATGTACCTGCAAATATAGCAGGCTTTACAGGCATTTCACAGCACAGAGTAACAGACACCTGTGTGAAAGTGCATACCCACAACCAATGTCATCACAGCCACAGCCACATATTGTAAGCAAGCTTAATATTACAGTATATGGACTGCTGATCAACACCATTCTCATATGTGCCACTCAGACACTAACCCTACATATAATGGGCCACAACACTGTGTGGTCTGATGCCTGTCTGTGGTATGGGACATGTGTGTGTTTGGCCCTACAAACATGTGAGCCGATAGGGTACCATACACTGGAGCAGTATGTAACATCAGATAGAACAGCAACAGTTATCTCACTCCACAAGGGGGGATCAACCTTGGATCCCAGGAACTACCACCCCATCAGTCTGATGAGCCTGATCTGCAAGGCCATGGAACATATTATCATGGAACTTATAAACAAAGACATTGGCAACCTTAAAACACTGGACCCCACCCAGTTTGGGTTCTTGAAGGGCCGATCTTGTCTCCTGAACCTGATTGACTTCTTCAAATCAGTCTCCAGAGCCGTGGGCAAGGGTAAGGCAGTCCACACAGCCTATCTGGACCCCGCCAAGGCCTTTGACACCATCCTCCACCCTGGAATCATAGATAAACTTACTAAGCTATGCATTAATCCCTACATCACTTGATGCGTTGCTAACTGGCTTACTGACAGAACCCACACTATAAAAGTAGCTGACTCCAAATCCAGCTCCAGACAAGTGACAAGTGGAGTACCTCAGGGTTCAGTCCTGGGACCTCTCTTGTTTGGCATCTACTTCTCTGAAGTACAGGCCAACACTACGGGACACTGGCTAACAAAGTTTACAGATGACTGCAAACTGGGAGTCATTATTGAATCCCCAAATTATGTCGATACTCTACAAAAGACTGACAGAAAGAGATGCTTGGTGCCAGAGCCATGGGCTCAAGCTCAGTGCCAAGAAATGTCTAGTTATCCCCTTTGGGAAAAAACATGTACCCGTGAATTACCACATAGATGGCAGTACACTAAACACCAAAAGTGTGATAAGAGACGTAGAGACACAGGTGGACAGTGGTATCACCTTCAGTAACCACATCGCCACAACAGTCAGGAAATCCTTCTATGTGGCACACCTCATCACTAAGGGCTTTTCATCCAGAAAAAAGGAGGTCATTGTCCCACTGTACTCATCCCTCATTAGACCCATTAGAGAATACAATGCCCCATTTGGTATGTACCTCTCAAGACATCTGTAACAACTGGAAAGGCTGTGGAAATACCTCACTAAAAGAATCACAGGCCTAAAGCAGATGCCCTATGCTGATCGCCTTAAAAAACTCCAGCTATACTTGGTCTACTCCTAGTGAATCTCTGCTTAACATACAAGGCCATGTCAAACCCAGAGCTTAGGGATTTAAACCTTGTCATCACAATAAACAAAACATGCTGGAGGGATAGGTTCCTGACCCAGAGACTTCCCAGACTCTGGAATAGACTGCCCATACATGTCAAGCAAAGCACCTCTTTGGCCCTCTTCAAAAGGAACCTTGATGATTGGATGGGAGAAAGGAAATTCACCTCACGGATCATGTCAGTCACCCTGCAAGACAGGGGTCCATGGAAGTAAATAGTGTGGGAAGAAATATCCAGGGAATTGTTATGGCTAGGCTTGTATAGGCCCTAGGGTCGATAGCCTAGTACCAACCTATGAACCTATGAACCAAGAACAATGACATCTACCACAGTCTGTACACAGGCCAAGGTACATGTTCGCAATACACATACTGTCAACAATCACCATAAGTACACAGACCTCACTACTTTGCACACAACCACAGAATGCCCAGGTTATGTCCTCAAATATAACCCCTTACTATATATAATATGTCTAGCAGTCTGATATCTGATTGGCTTGTTATCAGGTATGATGTCAATAAATAATGGTGTACAGAACATATGCACCTCTTACTGCATGACATATGTACAAAGGTTGACAGACTTGTGGCTGGGGGCACAAACACTGGACCAATATTGGCATGTTGCTGTGGTAACCTCATACATTTACTGTTGTAACAGGGTTTGTTGTGACATATGTCCTATGAGGGATATGAAGTCAGTAACTCTCATGGCTGTCACCATCTACTGACTGCAATCCTCAGACTATGCTTCTCACTTCTAAGATAGGTGATCTGTGAGTAACACAAGACACATAAGACTCCAAACACTGGCCAGTCTGCAGATAACCATACAGGTGGGAGTTTCCTCAAACACATAACACTGTCATGACAGGTATTAAATCATGTAGACCAGCCATATCCACACAAACCCTGTTAAACCAACATTACTCGAAATGTAGAAGAGCAAAACTTACATTCTGTAGTCATGTCTGGAACATCCCCCTCCTGTTTGTTGGCCTGTCTCCACAGTGTATGCTGTTAGAGGTATATCCCACTTCCATCTGTGATGCTGTTTGCTAAACACCGTCATGAAGTCCTGCTTACAGTGAATGAAAAGGGCCAACACCCACATGATGTTCCTAGTTATAGGAGTGTGTTTCCATGCAATTGGCTATGGGAATGTTAGCACAGCTGTTCCACATGCAATCAGCTAGTGGGGGATTGCAATTCATGCAGAGGCCATCAGCTGATCATGAACATCACTTACAAAACATAAGCTGCTGCCTAAGCAAAGCAGGTGTACTTCTCCATATCCACCAGAGAGGGAGGGTGTCACATACTTACCAGTACAGAGTTTCAAACCCCTGCCTGACTATCTATTGCTGTCAAATGTCTATGCAGTTATTGCATGTGCCACAGAGCTTACTTGTTGAGGAACTGTCCACAGGTATATTTAATGGTGAGTGAAATCAGCAAAAGTGATAAAGGAGGAATAAGGTAGGTGTAGTACATGTGCCTGTCCACAAGAACAGGTGTCAAGGTCAACACAGCCACAGTGTCTCAGGGACTCACACCCATTATCACAGTTGGCAGGGTCAGGATTAGACTTCCTAACTAGCTAGTTTGTCACAATATGGTAATACACAGGTATCACATGCACCACAGTGGTTATTAGGATGACATATGGGCAAAGGGTATGTCAAAGTGTCTGACAACAGAAGGCATGCTTCAGTAGGCCAATGAGAGGTGAAGTGAGTGTGAATGGGGTCCAGATCATTATACTCCACACATACACACACACACACACACACACACACACACACACACACACACACACACACACACACACACACACACACACAAGTTTGCCAGTACTGACATGCATGGGTGCATTGCTTCACAGGTGTGTAGTGGTTGACTGTGCTAGAAGGCTGTACAAGGCTAGGTAAAGGGTATACCATGGCATCTGGCCACATAACAATGGTCTGCAGTGTGGCTCAGGGGTATAGTATCTGGATTGGCCCACCCAGGTGGGTACTGTATTCACCATCCAGTCATCTGGGTTACTATTGTGGGTGGCCAGTGCTGGGCAATGTTTGCCATGTATGCATTCTATATTCCATAACATGGACATTGTATGGGATGTGCACACGTACCACATGCATTTTCTGTGGCATGTGGAAGTGTACCTAGGGTGTCTGGGGAATGTTGTGTAGACAGATTGTTATCATCAGATGTGCCATTCCTGACCTCATGTGGTGAGAACTGGCAGTAGACACCAGGTTGACCCTGCATCTACATTGACAGCATGATACAGGTATTTCCTGGTGTCAGTGGCATGTGTCCATACAGGGCATGTGTATAAGGCATGGTATGTCCTTTGTGGGTAACATTTGCTGACTTTACAGTTGTTACAGGTGTCCAGTGGGGAACATAGCGAAGGAGCACTGTATGCAATGATTTGCCAATTGTATGGATGGGACAGGGTGCTATGTCCTCTGTAGTCCACTGCAATCACACCATGGTTACTATCTGTGGGAAATATGCAGGGAACTACCAACATAGTGGTTGTTGCCTAGCTGAGTGTGTTTGTGTTTGAGACATGGGTGGAGAGTATTCTCTGGGTAATACAAGAGTTGTCTATATTGTTCCCCAAGCCATGATGTCACATGTAGGGGTATGTATTGCCTACCTCAGCCTCTCTGTTGTTTGACATCTGTTATGTGGACATTGTGACATATAATAGGCCCACTATATAAAACATTTGCAAAATCCACTCCACATCGAGTCCTGTTGTTAAACACCCACAGCTACCCTCACACAGGATATGTATGACAAGCACACGCCACATTTCATAATTGCCATGTCTGGGGTTAGAACTCCTACCTAACCAGTACATCACACTACAGCATTACGCAAGTATAGCACTCACCATGGAGCTTACTGGGCTACTACTTCCACAAAGGTGTATTTCAAAGTGAATGACATCAGCAGGCTTGCCAAAGTAGGGCAATGGAAATTGTAGTGGCTGTGAATGGCTTCAAAAGCATTGATTCCTACACAGACAAACAAACACACATACACAAACGTTTGCCCTTGCCATGTCTGGCATTAGGACTCCTACCTAACTAATACATCATACTACAGCATTAAACAGTTATAGCACATGCCATGGAGATTAATGGGCTCTGTCTTCCCCAAAGGTGTATTTCAAAGTGAATGACATCAGCAGGCTTGCCAAAGTAGGGAAATGGAAGTTGTAGTGAATGTGAATGGCCTCAAAAGCATTGATTCTTACACAGACAAACAAACACACAAACCTTTACACTTGTCGTGTCTGGGATTAGAACTTTTATCTAACTAGTACATCACACTACAGCATTACACAGGTATAGCATGCACCACAGAGATTACTGGGCTAGTCTTTCCCCAAAGATGTATTTCAAAGTGAATGACATCAGCAGGCTTGCCAAAGTAGGGAATGGACGTTGTAGTGACTGTGAATGGCCTCAAAAACATTGATCCCTATACAGACAAACAAACACAAATGTTTACACTTGCCATGTCTGGGATTAGAACTTCTACCTAACTAGCACCTCACACTACAGCATTACACAGTTATAGCACACGCCATGGAGATTACTGGGCCAGTTCTTCCATAAAGGTGTTTTTCAAAGTGAATGACATCAACAGACTTGCCAACATAGGGCAATGGAAGTTGTAGTGACTGTGAATGGCCTCAAAATCATTGATCCCTACACAGACAAACAAACACACACACAAATAAGCAAACCTTTACACTTGTCATGTTGGAGATTAGAACTCCTACCTAATTAGTATATCACACTACAGCATTACACCATTATAGGAAGCGCCACAGAGGTTATTAGGCTCCTCCTTCCCCAAAGGTGTATTTCAAAGTGAATGACATCTGCTCAGCCCTGCCAAAGTAAGGGATTTGAAATTGTAGTGAGTGTGAATGG
This sequence comes from Protopterus annectens, assembly GCF_019279795.1. Classification (NCBI taxonomy): domain Eukaryota; kingdom Metazoa; phylum Chordata; order Ceratodontiformes; family Protopteridae; genus Protopterus; species Protopterus annectens. The sequence goes on from NC_056726.1 coordinate 1,209,679,114, forward strand.
CCTCAAAAGCATTGATCCCTACACAGACAAACACACACACAGTTGCCATGTCTGGCATTAGAACTCCTACCTAACTAGTACATTATACTATAGCATTACACAGTTACAACATGCACAACCAAGCTTATAGGGCTACTACTTCCCCAAAGGTGTATTTCAAGGTGAAGACATCAGCAGGCTTGCCGTAGTAAAGCAATGGGGAGTGCAGTGTTTGTGCATGGGCCATAGCCCATTCATCTGGAAGCAGACACACAACACTCAGGCACACACAGGTTTATATTCCACAGGTACGTGTATACAGCTGCTAGATGACTACTGACTTGTACAGTCATGTTACACAGTTAGTACAAGCACCACAGACACTATAGTGCTGAGGGATACCAGAGGCAAATGTCTACAGTGATTGACATTTGCACATCATGTGGTTTTAGCCAGTTGGATGTGTGCTGGGTGGGACAGGCCTCATGATGGGACCCACTGGAGGCACTTTGTCACTGTGTGTCACTCTCTTCCACACATCTATGTATGTGTAATTTTGGCCTATTATAGTGTGTTATCCTTGGATATATGTGTGTATTCCTATCCAATGTGCAAAGCATGACTGGTGTATACTGAGGAGTGCGTGTACAAACATCTGTGACTATCAGATATGTATAGTCCACTGTTGTTGCCAGACATAGGCTTCATTTCTGTAAATGTGCATGCATGCCCAGTATGACCTTTCAGTATTTTGTTGTTAGACATGGGCTTCATTTCTCTAAGTGGGGGTACATGCCCAGTATGACCTTCTGTATTGAATGTGTGAATCCATTCCAGGTAGGGTATACTTCATTGCAGGCTTTTGTGTTCTACACCTACAGCTAGCAACCTGTTTCTGTGGGATATCTGTAGATCGGTTGATAATATGGGGTCAAAATGGGCAAAAGATATTGGGTTACTGTTGGTAATTGTGTTTGTGCTGCTTCTGCTACATGGTCTTGATGTTAGTAGAGCTATTCAGACATATGTATTGTTTTATACTTTGATGTTTTATGTCATCAAGTACTGTTAGGTATACATATTTGATTGCAGTAATGTCCTGGGGAACACAGGGTGAATGCAACTGTGTCCAGTATTGTGGTCTGCAGCCTACATATTCTTGGACAATCATGCCATTCTGGAGAGGAAGCTGCAGACACTTGCTGCTGGGTCTGTGTAAATGGTTCAGCACCTTGGTACAGTGGTGGCTGAGGATCCCATGCTTGTACCTCCATCGACGTGACAGTATGGCCGCATCCTGCTGTGGCCATACCTCACAGCTGTACAGATTCACACAGGTAACCCAGAGGCAGGGGTCATAATTCTGGACATTACCCCTTCACATTGTAGTTTACAAGCAGGTTTGTAGCCACCCATTCCTGTGTTTGCAGGCAGGGATAGTATGTGCACATGGCTGAGTTTTGGACTTCACACACACCATACCACCCGTGCTCCTACCCCCCATTATTCTACCCTCTTCCAAATATTATACAAACATTATCTGATATATTCCCTATAGTTATCACCTCATCCTAGCAGTAATTCGGTGTTGGTCCACAGTGCATGCAGTAGGACATGGTGGACATGTTCCTGGGATTTGTCCACATGGCCTTTCATTTGGGTTCGGTGGACTGTGTTATGTAGTTATTTGGGAATCCCTGACATAACATACATTGGCAGTACGGGTGAGACACCGGCCTTTGGAAGAGCACTGCAGGCCATTTGGTAGTGATGCAGGCCAGCTGTAGCAGGCCGTTGCATTGTGACACTCCTACAGTCCCAGACTGCAAGACACTATATTCACCTGGGGTGACAGGGTAGGTGTGCAAGGTGTTAATGCCAATACTTTCTGTCATTATTGATCCAATGGTTTGGATGCTGCTAGGGTGTTGCTTACAGCTAGGGACACACCTGCATGGGACACCTGTTCTGCATGCTGCATTCTTTGGCTATTGCCATACAGAGGTGGGGGTCAAATTGTACTCATTCCGAACAGCAGGGATGAGATCAGAAAGGTACCTGTGGGTGATGATGGGGTGAGCTGGGTGCATGTGTGCTATGGACACTACTTGCATCTGACTCATAGATATGCATGGAGCATTCCACTTATGCTGTCTTGTGCAGGGACATCAGCTGTTTCTCAATACTTCATACCTGTGACCTTTGTAGTGTGCCAGTGTTTGGCCAGATGACATCAGTATTCCCTACTACAAACCCAACTAATGTGCTGCTAATCTGTATGTACAATTCCAAAGGTGTGTCCATTTGACAGTAACATATTATACGCTGTCTGCCTGAGGTACTTCCCCCTGTGTACTGTTTGTATGTCTGGGCCCACATTCATGCCATGTCCATCTTTCAGATGGTGACAGATATTACTTCCAAACATTTACTATAGCTTACTGCTGGAATGTGTTTTGCTGGGATACACTGTTTTTGGCACTGCAGTTGTGAGAACTTGGCCCTGTCATTGGCAGTACTGGCCAATGGCCACCAGGATAAACCTCACCTTGCCTACATACTGACCACTCTCGCACAATATACAACACACACCAACCTAACACATGCAGCCCTGCATATTGTACACATGCTACAATCTATCCTGCTACTTTGGCCATCTCAGGTAATCTGTGCTCCACTGTTATTTTACCTACACATACATGTTACTACATTTCTACATAGGATTGGGGGGGCACACCTGACACTTGTACACATTTGCTATGACTGTACTGGTATTTCAGGTACTCCATTTCATTCTGTATTCTGGCCTATCATGCTGACTTAAGGCATATCAGTGTACTACAGGTCTTAGGTTTGATTTACCTACATTTCAGTTTCAGACTTCTTATCCTTCAGAACTAACATCCCACTGCATGACCTGTTGTAGTCTGCCTGTGTAGGTCTGGAGGGGGGGGGGTGTTCTCCGTAGCCATCAATCAGAGGCCTTAGCACAGCCTTTGTTTGTGTTCATCTATGCCTGTCCTGCTGGCTGAGACTGTTGGCCCACCCCATTTCCTGCAGTGAGTTTTGTCACCTTTTCAAGTACTACTATGGTGACACCAGTATTTGTTACAGATCTCATGCTACCATGTCTGCTATCTGCTGGCTTCCCATTCAGCCACCCGATTATCTTGCATGCTCACATCCATGCCATAGATACAAGTAACAAAACATACTAATCCATTCAGCAATTGATAGGGAGAGTGACTTACCTTGTGGCTGTGCCAGTATTGAGGATGGTGCTGGAGGGCTGACTATATCAGATGCACATAGTACACTCCCTATACATGGTTAATCACAGGTAGTGTCATGTTTGGCATCCCATTTACTGTATGTGCAAGTCAGAGAGAAAGGTGTCTTTTCCTGGGTTCCTACCATGTTAGTGTATGTGCTATGCATTGCCTCTTTGCCATGGCCTGGTTATACTGGGCACACCTTCATCTGCCTACTGGGGAAGGCTCCTCTGAGTCACTCTGTGCCTGTGCAAGCCTTGGCAATGGTGGGGGGCTGTGTGGCCCTACCCCGTGCTGTTCCTGCTGCAGCTATTTCTGCAGGATCATATTGTGTAGCTTGGCACATATGATGACAATTTGGGTACATGTAGCTGGTGAGTACTGCAAGGCTCCACTGGGTGTTTCCAGTTACCAGAACCATGACTTGAACAACCCAAACACACACTCTACTATGATTCTGGTTTGTGCATGTGCCTCATTATGGAGTTCTTGTTTGGGTGTGTGTGCATTTCTGATGGGTGTCATCAGCCACAGCACCAGTGTGTAACCAGCATCCACCACTAGGTGGCCATAAGGGATGTCCCCATTTGCAAATCTCTGGTACAGCTGCATCATATGCCAGATGTGGGAGTCATGATAGCTTACAGGGCAGCCAGCACACACATTCATTATAATGCCCTGGGCATCGCACACGACCTGGCAGTTGATGGAGGGGAAGCCCTTGCGATTGATTTAGACCCTGCCCCACTCACTGGCTGGTGCTTTGGTGCATATGCGCATGCAGTCTATAGCACCCACTACCTCAGAGTATCTGCTATTTGGTGGAAGAGATGCATATTGCTGGTCATCGCCTCATGACTGTTGTAGAAATATACGTGCTCACTGGCATGTACTGACATGGCATCCAGGAACTGGTGGAGTACCCTGGATGCTGATTCCTGTGAGATCCCCATGATATCCCCAGTTGGCCTTTGGAAGGTACCTGTGGCTAGTATTCTTAGGTCTACACATACCTTGGTATCCACTGGGATGGGTTCCCCTTTGTTGGTTCTGTGTGTTTGGTGTGGTCAGCACAGCTGAACAATTTGTTGTAGGCAGTCCCTGTCCACCCTATAGTACTCCACTATCTCCAGCTCATATTGCCCCTGGTAGGTTACCCTGGGTCTGTGCAATCTTCTCCTTCTCCTCACTGTGGGTTGGTCAGCAGCATTCTCATCCTCACCACCCTCAGCCTCTTCCACACATTGATGTATGAGAGCAACAGCAGCCCCTAACATTTTGTTAGTTTTGTCAGGTAAAATTTCCCCATTTCTGGACACCAGTGGTGTAGAGTTTGTGGAGAAAAACAGAGGGAAAGGTGTTTGCATAGTTTATAGTAGTGTGCTGGGCTGGTCTGCTGCCTGTGTAATTGGCTGATTCTGATACATTCCACCTGGCAGCTATGCTAGCTCTCCTTGATTACTTTCCTACTGTTGTTTTCCCTTCCCATTGCCTTCCTGTTTAAGTCCAGGGGTGCACCATGCAAACACAGTGTTCAGATGTGCATGAAGCTGCTATTTCCTGGTTTACTTTTTTTTTTCTTTAAAACATGGTGCGCGGCGTGCACACCCACTTAGGCAATGTAAAGGATGCTTGGCAGCTTCATACACACCCCCTTGCTTAGTTCTGCTAAGCTGAGGGCAAACCCAAGCCACAGGGCTCCAGTAAGCTTACAGTATGCCTAACACACCCCTCTATGATGTCATTTGGCTCTTATGCATGCACCATGGTCTTCCTGCACCTACACGGTTGGGTGCAGGCTAGCCATGAGGGGGGATCTGGGATTCAGTATCATTCTCCTCATTTGCATAGGATTGCCTGCTAATGCCTAGTTACAAGTCTGACTCTGAGTTTTCCCCCTTAGCAACCACTATTCACTGGCCATGTTGTCTTCTGCCTGCCATTGAGTATAACGGCAAAATTATGATTTTGGAAAGAATGCTTATTTCAATTTTTTTTTTATTTTCAGCCGGATCCCATTTGCACGCTGCTGCTCTATGCTTAAACAGCCAAAATTGGCTAAAAAAAATAAAACTTATTTTTATTATTTTTACAACTATTTTCCATGCCAGTGGCTATATATTAGGCCATTGGCATGCTTTCCACATTATATACACCCTTTATTTGGAGCTGTCATGGCTCCGTTTTGTAGTTTGCAGACATGTACTCGGTTACTAACCGATTACATTTCTGCAGACTACACTAGTCCTGCATGGCTGGCTGCCAGCTTCATGGATCAGAAATTCACCTCATTTTCATGGTTTTCACATGCAAATGGGGTAATCTGCATACAGGAGCTGTGTCTGTGCAGGAATAGTGCAGGAGCACTCCTGCACATCCCGGGAGCTTGTTCCTGGATTTCTCGTCAGCCATATTGCCTCCAGCAGCTCCTGCACTATTCCTGCACGCCGTGCAGAGCTTGCTGAATCCTGAGGATTGTCTATCTTTTTCAAATCATGCCTGACTATCACAGGTCTTCTCTCATAGAATCCACCCATCTCTTGGCTGGAAGCATTCATCTCCTCGTACCTTCTTCCTATTTATCCCAAAATTTTGTTATTAGATCATCTTTTGCTTCCTACTTTATGCCCAAAATACAGGAATCTATTCTCCCTGAATTTTTCAACGAGTATGTTTTCTTCTTTTTTGATGTGCTCATTTTTTCATCTGTCCTACATTGTGCATCGTACCATCTATCTCCGACCCTTTATCTCCCTCACCTCTAGCTTCTGCAACTGCTCTGTCTTTGCTGCCCATGTTTCTGTACTGTACAGTAGCACTGGTTGCGCCACTGTTTTATATACTTTATTTTTCTGCTTCTTTGCCATTATTCTTTTCACAAACATGAAAAACTGACCACAAAAGCCAAGTCAAATTCTTTAGTAATACTCTAAGCCCTTCCATTCCATTGCATAAAGGACAAATGCTGTATATCTTGATTGATTAGTAATGATAACTCTTTGGTATGTAGTTGGAAAAGGTTATGATTGTGTTTAAAAATAGAGGTTATCCTGACAATTTGCTAGATGGAGTTAAAAATGAGGTTTTGAATTTAAGGCACACCAAATCTGTGCCAATGCTGGCTGCAACTTTTAATTATTTGACCATTGAATCTTTTGGTATGTACCAAAATCAGATTGCTTAGGAGAGGAGCCTAGCCAGGGTTTTACCTTTTAGTAGTAAAGTAGGTATTGTGGTGCAAAATGCTTGGAACATGACACTTTCCCATTATTTGAAAGCCAAGTTAGGTAATGCTCCCCAGATAGTATTTAGTAAAGGTGGATATATCAAAAATTACATGGAAATGAACCATGGTGTTGACAAAATGTATCATGCAGGAAAGCTTATGTTCAAAGATGCAAACTTTGTAGTATGTAAAAGGTGAGCCATATGCACATATGTGTATGGGGGGATATGACAAAAATATTGTCTGTCCAGGGCATTATAGTTATGATACTTCCAAAATGGTCTGTTTGGCCATGGGCACGTCTTGTCCATCATTTTATGTTGGTAAAGCCAACAGGAGATTAAGGGATATGATGACCGAACATTTAAACAACATCATGATGGGAAAATTAACCAATGCCTTGTATAGGCACTCAATTGGATGTGTGCATTTTAAGAAGTTCCTGTTTTTTATCATTGATAAAGTTTATTTTAATGAAGATGGTGGTGACATAATTTATTAGAGTTTAAGGAACTGACATGATGACTTAGGTTGAATGCTGGTGCACCACCTGGCATAAATGACTACAGTTCTATATTGAGAAACCTGAAAAGTAGAACTAGATAATCCTGAATTTTTAAGAAGTTTTAAAAACTTGGTATAATTTTACAAGTGTTGCTCAAATGAGTTTGATTTTTTTATATTTTTGTATTTATTCTTATGTTTAGATTTATTATTATTGAATTTAGGTGTGTGTGTGTGTGTGTGTGTGTGTGTGTGTGTGTGTGTGTGTGTGTGTGTGTGTGTGTGTGTGTGTGTGTGTGTGTGTGTGTGTGTGTGTGTGTGTGTGTGTGTGTGTGTGTGTGTGTGTGCTTTAATGGTGATTAGGTTGAGTTTAGAATTCTTTGACTGGCTCGTTGTTTTTATATAGTGTGACAACCTTGAATAGTTTTTTTTAACTTTGATGAAGTCCTTTTATGTACTGGGACAAAAGCACTTAATGAACTATTAAACAATATAACCTGGCTGGTGTTTTTTTTTTTTTGTTTGATTCTTCTGACATTTTGCACCAGGTGGCTGCAGACCTTTTAACTTTGACCTCCTCACTCAAACTTGAAATGTCCTTTCTCCTCAACCACACTTGCAGATATTTGAAGCTGTTAACTTTTTCCAGCATTTTTCCTTATATTCCTCATTTTCAATTTCTTCTGAGTTCCATGATTTGCTACCAAGACAGCTGTCTTGTCTGTAATCAGTTTCATCCCAAATCCCTTTAATTTTGCATTCCCCTCACCTACTATTTGCTGAAGTTCCTGATCAGAGTTTGTTTATATCTATATGTATATACCTATATTTATATAAATATAGAGGTAGATGATATAGATACTATATATAATATAAGTATTACAGATACTATAGATACACAGGGGGATTGTAGCGCACAGATGTAGAGACTGGTTATCAGTCCTGACTTTTATTTATAGTTACTGTGGAAACACATATTTCCTCCTTTCCGCAAAAACAAACATGCATCTATTTATCTAGGACTCAGTATAACTCATAAAAATTGCTATCATCACAGAAGAAAATTTAGTAGAAGCACAGCTGGCAATGGAAGATATTTTACTTTCACAACCTACACGAAAAAAAAAACTTTTGCAGGGTAGCAAGTCCCAATTTATACAGCCTCCACCTCCACTTCTCTAAACATATTAAAGCTGAGACTGTGCAACCTTCTGCATAAGGAGAAAAGTACAGTTGTGTACAATTACTATAAATGTAGATGTGCGAGTGTATTCACTGTTGCAGTCATCACCTGTGGGTTATCCCTGCTGTGGTAGCCCTCGACTGGCCCAAATACCAGAGTCAATGTTTTTGTGCATCAGCTGCTGTCACTTGTAGTCTGACGTCAGGTCGTCAGCACTATAAAGCAAGGCAGCTGACATCATTACATCAGTTTTTTTTGCCCTAGCTCATCAGAAGCACAAGGGAAAAGAGAGTAGTGGTCCTGATGGCTAAGAACCATCTTGGAAAGCCTGTGTCCCCCTAGGGGAAGAGGTGAAATGGGAGATGGAGGGAGGGAAACCAAAACTGCAACAGTGAATACACTCAAACATCTGCATTTATGGTAAGTGTACACAACTGTACTATGTTCTTTGTGCTTCACTGTTGCAGTCATCACCTTTTGTGTTTCACTGTTGCAGTCATCACCTGTGGGAGGATTCCCAAAGTTGAGGTAAAGGGTGGAAGGATAGGTAGAGTCCTAGGTATAGGTCAGGAGGCCCTGCAGGATTGGTGGGAGGATGGCAGAATGGTTAAGGTGTTTGCCTTGCAGACACAAGGTGCAGGGTTTGATTCTCACATGGGGTAATTGGCTAGGCTTAAAATGGCCCACAAGGGCAATTAGCCTAGTACTAATCTATGAACTTATGAACCTATGAACCAGATACAAACCCTACCCTAGACTTAGAAAAGAGAGGTAGGTGATAATGCTTTGTAAAGGTATGTACAGAGGTCCAGGTGGCCGCCTCCAATATGTCCCTGGTAGGTACTCCTCCGAGGAAGGCAGTGGAAGTGGAGTTGCCCTAGTGGAGTGGGTACGGATAGACTTAGGGATGGGTTTCCCATGTAGTCTGTAGCAAAAATGGATATGGTGTGAAATGCATTTGGAAATGGTTTGTTTGGAGATGGGCTTCCCCTCTGCCCCTGGAGCGAAGCTTACCAGAAGCTGGTCAGTTTCTCTGAATGGCTTAATGTGGTCCAGATAGTATCTGAGTTGTCTGTGCATGTCTAGTGATTGTAGAATTCTTTCCCCATTGTTTAGAGGGTTGGGAGAGAAGGTGGGAAGGTGTATGGCCTGGTTACGGGTCACATCAGATACCACCTTAGGCATAAAGGAGGGGATTAGTCCTCAGCGAGACTCTGTCTGCATGGAAAATTATGAAGGGCTCAAAAGCAATGAGAGCTTGAAGTTCTGAGACCCATCTGGCTGAGGCAATAGCTAGTAGGAAGGCAGTCTTCCAGGAGAGGCATTTCAATTCTGTTGAAGCGGCAGGTTCAAAAGGACGTAAGGTTAGTTTCTCTAACACAGAATGCAGAACCCAGGGTGGAATAGGATGTCTTCTGGGAGGCCTGATATTAGAAGCCCCTCTGAGGAATTGCTTAATCAAAGGATGAAAGAAGAGGAGTGGGTCTGAATCATAATGAGAAGAGATGGCCGCGGCATGGATTTTAGTAAAGGAGAAGGAGAGGCCACTATTGAGCAACTCTGCTAAATAATCCAGGATGAGAGAGATGGAAGGTTGGGAGGAACTGCCCTTTTAGGTTGTTTCCAGGAGTGGTGTATGAGCCATGCTGAAAGTTTGAGAGTCTGTAGGTCTGGGTGCAGTACCTTCCCTCTCTCCTGGGTCAAGATGTCTGACCTCAGGGGAAGCAACTTCGGGGGCTGTGAGGTCAGACTGCATAGTAAGGGGTACCAATGCTGTCTGGGCCAATCTGAAGCAATGAGGATGGCCTTTGGTCTCTCCTCTCTTATTTTGATCAGAACCTTGCAGCTGGTGGTTGAGGTTCGAGACAAAGAGGTCCATCTCTGGGGTCCCCCACTCCTGGGTGATTTGCAGAAAGATTTCTCTGTGGAGGTGCCACCCATTGGAGTTCAATAAGCTTATGTTTAGGTGGTCTGTCAGTGTGTTGTTGATCCCTGGTAAGTATTTGGCAATCAGGTGTAGCCCCATGGAGATAGCTATGAGCCACAGACTCATGGCTAACCTGCACAGGGGGTAAGATTGGGTGTCCTCCTGCTTGTTGATGTATGACATTACTGTGGTGTTGTCTGTTTTTATAAGGAGGACCCCTGGCCTGAGATGGGGTTGGAAGAAAGTCAGAGAGTTTTGCACTGCCATCATTTTGTTCTGGTTGATGTGCAAGTGAAGTTGCTGGGCATACCAAAGGCCTTGGGTACACCTACCTGCTAGGTGAGTGCTCCAAGCTATGTCTGAGGCATCAGTGGTGATGGTCTGGCCAGAAGGGAGGAGGATGAAGAGAAGACCCTTGTTCATGGCAAAGGCCTCTGTCCACCAGAGAAATTCATCCCTTATACAAGGGATCAGTGGGAGAATAGTCTCTAGGGACTGAGAGTGCTGACACCAAAGGTTCTTTAAGTACCACTAAAGCTTTCTTATGTGAAGCTTTGCTAGAGGGATGAGAAGGATGTAAGATGCCATGTATCCCAGGGCTTGCAGGAACTTCCTCACAATGAGGTGACTTCTGGGAGCCAGCTGGCTGAAGTATAGAGGCAGGAAGCTCTGCTTTTCTGGGGATAAAAAGGCCATAAGGGTTGCTGTGTCTAGCACAGCTACCAGGAAAACAATTTTCCTGGTGGGGTTTTGCTTTGATTTTTTTCTCGTTGATGGTGAACCCTGGGGGAGAAGATCCTGGACCAACTTTTCTTTGCTGTTCAACTGAATGAGGCAGTCATCCAGTTAAGGGTAAATCTGTATATTTCTCTGTCTGCAGAATGCTGTGGCTGGGGCCAAGCATTTGGTGAATACTCTGGGAACAGTAGATAAGCCAAAGGGCAGTGCAGAGAACTGAGAGGGTGATTGCCTGCTCTGAAGCGCAGAAATTTCCTGCACAATTCCCTGATGGGGATGTAGAGGTAGGCATCTTTTAGGTCTAGTGTCACCAGCCAGGCATTTGGTGTGAACATAGGCAAGAGCTGCTGCAAGGTTAGCATTTTGAATCTGGGGACTACCAAGAAGGTGTTCAGTTTGGATAGATCCAGGATGGGGCACCAAGTGTCCTCTTTTCTGGATAAAAGGAAGAGTCTGGAGTAAAAACCATTTCCTGTTTGATCCAGAGGGACAGGTTCTACTGCCCCCTGGGACGTTAGTGTTTTTGCATGTTTTAATGCCTCTGCCCACTGGTTTGGGGGGAGATCTGGGTACCTTCTTGGAACTGGGAGTTTGTTGAAGGAGAATCTGTATATGTGAGAAATGCTTATTAATACCCATTGGTCCTTGGTTATAGAGACCCGATTGTTCTTGAAGTGGGTGATCCTTCCTCCTAGTTTTAGATGAGTGAAAGGAGGGCAGAGGGGGGAGGGAGAGTCACTGTGAGTGCTCACCATAGAAGCTTGGCTTAGAACTCTCTGCCTTAGAGGTGGAAGTGATCCATTGTTTGCTTTTTTGTTGGTCCTGGGATAGGGGTCTGGATGTCCTGTCCCTGCAGGGCTTGTTTTGGTCCTGTCTGCTGGGTGCAGGGAAGACCCAGTGCTTAGAGGAGAAGTTCCTACTGAATCTGGATGGTTGAACTTGAAAGAAATCTTTTACTGTTTGCATAGATTTTGCTTTGTCTTCCATCTTTTTAAGCACCTTTTCTGCTTTATCCCCAAACAGACGTTCCTTATCTAGGGGTGCATCAATAAGTTTAGACTTGACATGATCAGGGAGAGGTTGTTACTTCAGCCATTCATGCCTTCTAATAACAGATCCTGTCACTGCTGCCCTGCTAGAGGCTTCTAGAGCGTCATATCCACATTTTAAAGAGTGCTTGGCCACTTGACCAGCAGAGTGTAGTAATTCTGCCAGCTCTTTAGAGTTGGCATCATCAGGAGAGGTAGCAATTTTCTGTTTTAATTGTTCCAAATTGTGTTGTTGATATTTTAACATATGGAACTGACAACTGAGTGATCTGAAAGCTAAGGTTGCAGAGGTGTATACTTTCTTACCCCATCTGTCCAGAGCTCTGGAATCTTTGTCAGAAGGAAGAGGATTCTTGGCAGAACTAGTCTTAGCTCCTTTGGGTCCCTGTGTAATGACCTCAGGGTCTGCAGCAGGGTTCCTGTACAGGTATTTGTGAGTATCCGGTACTCTGGAGTACCTGTCAGGTTTAGCTGGAGCAGAAGGCAGGGCATCAGGGGCTAAACTGGATTCAAGGAAAACATCATCCACCACTTCTAGAATAGGTGGGATGGCAAGGGTTCTGTGCTGGGGCACATCCAGAAACTCTCTAAGTCATTTCTTTGACTGAGGGTAGTCCTGAGATTCTCACTGAAAATGTTCCCTGAGGGAGTGAAGGGTTTCCCTGAAGGAGAGGTCCTCTGGAGGGGAGGCAGGGGGGAAGGATTCCTCTGCATCTGAATCCTCATAAACAGTTAAGGGCTGTTGTTCCTCTTCAAAGCCAGAATAATCAGATTCCTAAGACTCTTGGTCTGTCATAATATCTGGAGAAGGACGCATTTTCCTTTTTGGAGTGGGGGGCTTGTGTACCTCAGATAAGGGAGATGAGATCTTCTGCCATTTTAAGCATTTGAGCTTGGGTTAGGGGAGCAGAAGCAAGATGGTAGCTAGAAACAGATTTCCTAGGAGTGGCCTGGCTTCAAGGCCTGAGAGAATCTGTCGATGTCTGAGAAATGGTAGTCGGAAGAGAAGACATCATTTTTTGTCTATAATCAGTAGTGCGAATGGGCTCCTCAGAAGCCAGTGCCTGCATCACGGCTCTGGACCTAACTGAGGCAGAGACAGCCAAAGGCTCAGTAGATGAAGTGGATTTCTGCGGCATACCGGACTCTGAAAGGGTCTTGGCAGAGGCCTGCGTAGAAACCAAGTCAGGCATCAGGGGCTGTGAAAGGGCCTCACTGAATTCTGGAGAACTGACAACTTGCTTAGCGGTAGCATCGTCGGAAGGATTAGCCTTGTGTGGTCTGTCTCTATCTTTACGTTTTTTTGGAATGTCAGCAGATTGTTGTCAGATGGATGCCATATCAGAATTTGGAATATGAAAATAATTGTCTACAAAAAGAGCTCTACTGTGAATGGTTCTCCCATTAAAGAGGGCACAGAACTGGCAACAAGGGATGTCGTGGTCTGGGCCTAGACAAGTGATGCAGTAAGAATGAAACTCTCGGTGTGGGATCTGCTTTCCACAGGCAAGACAATTGTTAACTTTTTCGGACATCGGTTAGAGCAAGAAAAAAGGGTCCCCAATAGGGTACTTAGCCTTAGACGTTTTCTGCCGAAATTCGACTTCTGGTAGTGACTGACCAGCACTCCTGAAAACTGCTTCTGCTATGGGCTCCATGGCAAGAAACACTGATGTAATGATGTCGGCTGCCTTGCTTTATAGTGCTGATGACCTGATGTCAGACTACAAGCAACAGCAGCCGGCGCACAACAACATTGACTCAGGTATTCGGGTTGGCCGAGGGCTACCACAGCAGGGATAACCTACAGGTGATGACTGCAACAGTGAAACACGAAGAACATCTATGGGTCCCTGTCAAGTTTATTGAGTTTTCAACAACTTAAAATTCATATGGCCAAGACCATATGATCGAGTTTTCGAAAAACTCAAAGACTTTGAATGGAGATCCTGGTACAGTGTGGATCGGGAAATTTTCTGTTTTCCTCACTGTAGTGTGATCTCAGAGTTGGTATATATAATTTGCATGGGGTGTAGGGTATACAGAGGGGCTTTCCCCCTACAAAAATCTAAAAAAGATACATGTTTGTGTTGTTTATTTGATATTTGAGTTTTCAGAAACTTGATCATGTGGTCTCGACCGTAAGAATTTCGAGTTTCTGAAAACTTGATCATCCTGCATAGACCCATATGTATATATATATATATATATATGTATATATATATATATATATATATGGATCTAGGACCATTGCACAAAATTGCGTTTCCACAAAATGTAAATGGCCAAACACACTTTAGCGAAAGTGCTTTTCACCGAAAAAGCACTTTTGTTAAAGTGTGCACAAAAAAAAATTAGAAATAAGAAAATTGAAATAAAAAACACATTACTCATGTTGGTGTTATGGTGGGTTGGGTGTAGGTTGTTATAAGCTGAGTTGGGGTATGGTGCTATGGTGGGGTGGGTATAGGTTCTTATAAGCTGAGCTGGGGTATGGTTCATAGGTTCATAGGTAGGTACTAGTCTATCTGCCCAAAGGCATTTATAAGCCTAGCCAAAATGTGTTGGCTTTCGCCACCCCCTTAGATTAGTTCCCTGTGCCTCTGTCCAGCAGAGCCGCTGAAGTCATCCTGGGGTAACCTTTCTGTTTCCCATCCACTTGTCAAGGTTTCTTTTGAAGAGTGTTAGCAAGAAGCTCTGCCTAATGTAGATTGGAATCTTGTTTCAAAACATGGGAAGTCTCTGCGACAGAATCTATCCCTCCAGCACATCCTATTTATTGTTCTGGTGAGGTTTAGATCCCTAGAGCATGTGGCTCGAGGGGATAAGGATTTCTTTAGGTAGAGCATGTCCATCAATTCTGGGTTGGACATGGCCTTGTATGTCAGGCAGAGAACACCTCTGAGTAGGCGGTATGCAACTGAGTACAGCTGGAGTTTCTTCATTCGAGCTGCATAGGGCATCTGTTTGAGGCCAGTGATCCTCTTGGTGAGGTATTTCTGTGGTCTTTCCAGCTGTTGCAGGTGTCTTGTAAGGTATATCCCAAATGGGGCATTGTACTCTATGATGGGTCTGATGAGTGATGAGTAGAGGGGCACAATAACCTCTTTTGATCTGGATGTGAACCCTTTTGTGATTAGGTGGGCCACGTAGAAGGATTTTCTAATCACTTTGGCAATGTGATTATCAAAGGTGAGACTACTATCTACTTGGGTCCTCAGATCCCTTATTACGTCTTCCGTATTTAGGGGACTACCACCTATGTGGTAGATTGTGGGTACTTTGTTTTTTCCAAAGGGGATGACTCTGCACACTTTAGCATTTAGCTTGAGGCCATGATTTTGACACCAGGTATCCATTTCAGTGAGACCCTTTTGGAGAATGTCTGTGCCAACTGAAGAGTCAGTTACAGCCCCTAGTTTGCAGTCGTCTGCGAAGTGTCAGTCATAGTCCTCCTGTGCTTGTCTGTACCTCTGAAAAGTATATACTGAACAGGAAGGGTTCTAGGACTGAGCCCTGGGGAATGCCACTTGTAATCGGTTTAGAGTCGGACCTAGCACCCACAACTCTCACCATGTGGGTTCTGTCCATGAGCCAGTTGACAACCCATCTTGTGATGTAGGCATTTATGTTCAGGCTGGTGAGCTTGTCTATAATATAGAATGGGGAATGGTGTTGAAGGCCTTAGCGAGGTGTAGGTAGGCTGTGTGTACCACCTTTCCATCATCCAAAGTCTTGGTAACTGTCTCAAAGAAGTCCACCAGGTTTAGGAGGCATGATCTGCCCTTAACAAAGCCAAACTGGGTAGGGTCCAGTGTTTGGAGGTTCCCAATGTCTCTGTTAATGAGTTCCATGATGATATGCTCCATAGCCTTGTTGACCAAGCTAGTCAGACTTATAGGGCGATACTTCACAGGGTCTGTTGTGGCTCCATCTTTGTGGAGCGGAATAACCATGGCTGTGCGCAGCCACTCTGTGGATATGTAGCCTGTGGAGATGCTGAGTGTGAGCACTGTGTTTAGGTGAGGGGTTAGTTTGTCTTTGAGCTCATGTAGGGTGCAGCCTGGGACACCATCTGGTCCCATTGATGCTGTGTTTTTGGCTTTGGAGAGGGCTGTTTTAACCTGAGTGTCTCTGATTTCAGGGACTCTACATTCTTCTGGTATGGTTATGGGCCCTTTTGTGGGTGAGAGGGGGGTGAAGTTTGCGCTGAACCTGTCTGCCAGGATGTTGGCGATATTGGTCGGTTCAGTGTATTTTGTGCCATTCTGCACTAACTCTGAGCAGATCTGAGCATTGCTACTTAGATTCTTGACATAGCTAAAGAATGCCTTGTGGTTATCTTTGGAGTCCTTGGCAATTTTTCTTTCAAAGCTCACCTTGGATGATTTTAAGATGGATCGCAGTTTCTTGCTGATACTGATCAGGGATGTCTTCCCTTTTTGGGATTTCACTCTTTTCTGTACTAGTTTCCTCCTTCTATTGTATAGCTTGTTTATGGCAGGAGTCCACCAGACTGGTTTCCTTTTCTTGGAGGAGTGAGTCTTGATTTTGCTTGGGATGGCACGATCCATGCATTCTTGTAGGTGGCCGTAGAATGCATTAGTAAAGGATTTTGCAGCTTGGACAGCATTATCCTTCAGCATGGGGGCTTTGAAACTTTCCACCTCGGACTTAAATAATGTGAAGTTTGTTTTTGAAAAGTTTTTCACGGTGGTTTCCTTGTCCGGGTGTGGGGATGGAATGTGGATATCCAAAGTTATTTTTTTATGGTCAGATCTAACCAGCGAGGGGTTGACCTCCGGTGTGGAACACCGGTCACCCATGTTGGTGATGACCAGGTCCAATAGCTGCTATGGTGCTATGGTGGGGTGGGTATAGGTTGTTATAAGCTGAGTTGGGGTATAGTGCTATGGTGGGGTGGGTATAGGTTGCTATAAGCTGAGTTGGGATATGGTGCTATGGTGAGGTGGGTATAGGTTGTTATAAGCTGAGTTGGGGTATGGTGCTATGGTGGGGTGGGTATAGGTTGCTATAAGCTGAGTTGAGTATGGTGCTATGGTGGGGTGGGTATAGGTTGTTATAAGCTGAGTTGGGATATGGTGCTATGGTGAGGTGGGTATAGGTTGTTATAAGCTGAGTTGGGATATGGTGCTATGGTGAGGTGGGTATAGGTTGTTATAAGCTGAGTTGGGTATGGTGCTATGGTGGGGTGGGTATAGGTTGTTATAAGCTGAGTTAAGGTATGGTGCTATGGTGGGGTGGGTATAGGTTGTTATAAGCTGAGTTTGGTTATGGTGCTATGCTGGGGTGGGTATAGGTTGTAATAAGCTGAGTTGGGTATGGTTCTATGGTGGGGTGGGTATAGGTTGTTATAAGCTGAGTTGGGGTATGGTGCTATGGTGGGGTGGGTATAGGTTGTTATAAGCTGAGTTGGGGTATGGTGCTATGGTGGTTTGGGTATAGGTTGTTTAAGCTGAGTTGGGTTATGGTGTTATGGTGGGGTGGGTATAGGTTGTCATAAGCTGAGTTAGGATATGGTGTTATGGTGGGGTGGGTATAGGTTGTTAAATCTGAGTTGGGGTATGGTACTATGGAGTGGGTATAGGTTGTTATAAGCTGAGTTGGGGTATGGTGCTATGGTGGCGTGGGTATATGTGGTTATAAGCTGGGTTGCGGGGTATGGTGCTATGATGGGGTGGACATGGATTATTATAAGCTGAGTTGGGTTATGGTGCTATGGTGGTGTGGGTATAGGTTGTTATAGGCTGAGTTGGGGTTTGGTGCTATGGTGGGATGTGTATAGGTTGTTATAAGCTGAGCTGGGGTATGGTGCTATGGTGGGTTGAGTATAGGTTGTTATAAGCTGAGTTGGGGTATGGTGCTATGGTGGGGTGGATATAGGTTGTTATAAGCTGAGTTGGGGTATGGTGCTATGGTGGGGTGGGTATAGGTTGTTATAAGCTGAGTTGGGGTATGGTGCTATGGTGGGCTGGGTATAGGTTGTTACAAGCTGAGTTAGGATATGGTGCTATGGTGGGGTGGGTATAGGTTGTTATAAGCTGATTTGGGGTATGGTGCTATGGTGGGGTGGGTATAGATTGTTACAAGCTGAGTCAGGATATGGTGCTATGGTGGGGTGGGTATAGGTTGTTTTAAGCTTAGCTAGGTTATGGTGCTATGGTGGGGTGGGTTTAGGTTGTTATAAGTGGCGCTGGGGTATGGTGTTATGGTGGGGGTGGGTATAGGTGATTATAAGCTGAGTTGGGGTTTGTTGCTATGGTGCTGTGGGTATAGGTTGTTATAAGCTGAGTTGGGGTATGGTGCTATGGTGGGGTGGGCATGGATTGTTATAAGCTGAGTTGGGTTATGGTGCTATGGTGGTGTGCGTATAAGTTGTTCTAAGCTGAGTTGGGGTATGGAGCTGTGGTGCTGTGGGTATAGGTTGTTATAAGCTGAGTTGGGGTATGGTGCTATGGTGGGGTGGGTATAGGTTGTTATAAGCTGAGTTGGGGTATGGTGCTATGGTGGGGTGGGTGTAGGTTGTTATAAGCTGAGTTGGGGTATGGTGCTATGGTGGGGTGGGTATAGGTTGTTATAAGCTGAGTTGGGGTATGGTGCTATGGTGGGGTGGGTATAGGTTGTAATAAGCTGAGTTGGGGTATGGTGCTATGGTGAGGTGGGTATAGGTTGTTATAAGCTGAGTTGGGGTATGGTGCTATTCTGGGGTGGGTATAGGTTGTTATAAGCTGAGCTGGGATATGGTTCATAGGTTCATAGGTAGGTACTAGGCTATCTGCACGAAGGCATTTATAAGCCTAGCCAGAATGTGTTGGCTTTCGCCGCCCCCTTAGATTAGTTCCCTGTGCCTCTGTCCAGCAGAGCCGCTGAAGTCATCCCGGGGTAACCTTTCTGTTTCCCATCCACTCGTCAAGGTTTCTTTTGAAGAGTGTTAGCAAGGAGCTCTGCCTAATGTAGTTTGGAATCTTGTTTCAAAACATGGGAATTCTCTGCGACAGGAATCTATCCCTCCAGCACGTCCTATTTATTGTTCTGGTGAGGTTTAGATCCCTAGAGCATGTGGCTCGAGGGGATAAGGTTTTCTTTATGTAAAGCATGTCCATCAATTCCGGGTTGGACATGGCCTTGTATGTCAGGCAGAGATCACCACTGAGTAGGCAGTATGCAACCGAGTACAGCTGGAGTTTCTTCAGTTGAGCTGCATAGGGCATCTGTTTGAGGCCAGTGATCCTCTTGGTGAGGTATTTCTGTGGTCTTTCCAGCTGTTGCAGGTGTCTTGTAAGGTATATCCCAAATGGGGCATTGTACTCTATGATGGGTCTGATGAGTGATGAGTAGAGGGGCACAATGACCACTTTTGATCTGGATGTAAACCCTTTTGTGATTAGGTGGGCCACGTAGAACGATTTTCCAATCACTTTGGCAATGTGATTATCAAAGGTGAGATTACTATCTACTTGGGTCCTCAGATCCCGTATTACGTCTTCCGTATTTAGGGGACTACCACCTATGTGGTAGTTTGTGGCTACTTTGTTTTTTCCAAAGGGGATGACTCTGCACACTTTAGCATTTAGCTTGAGGCCATGATTTTGACACCAGGTATCCGTCTCAGTGAGACCCTTTTGGAGGATGTCTGTGCCAACTGGAGAGTCAGTTATAGCCCCTAGTTTGCAGTCGTCTGCGAACTTGGTCAGCCATAGTCCTCCTGTGCTTGCCTGTACCTCTGAGAAGTATATACTGAAAAGGAGGGGTTCTAGGACTGAGCCCTGGGGAATGCCACCTGTAACTGGTTTAGAGTCGGACCTAGCACCCACGACTCTCACCATGTGGGTTCTGTCCGTGAGCCAGTTGACAACCCATCTTGTGATGTAGGGGTTTATGTTCAGGCTGGTGAGCTTGTCTATAATATAGAATGGGGAATGGTGTTGAAGGTCTTAGCGAGGTCTAGGTAGGCTGTGTGTACCACCTTTCCGTCGTCCAAAGCCGTGGTAACTGTCTCAAAGAAGTCCACCAGGTTTAGGAGGCATGATCTGCCCTTAAAAAAGCCAAACTGGGTAGCGTCCAGTGTTTGGAGGTTCCCAATATCTCTGTTAATGAGTTCCATGATGATACGCTCCATAGCCTTGCAGACCAAGCTAGTCAGGCTTATAGGGCGATATTTCACAGGGCCTGTTGTGTCTCCACCTTTGTGGAGAGGAGTAACCATTGCTGTGCGCCACTCTGTGGGTATGTAGCCTGTGGAGATGCTGAGTTTGAGCAGTGTGTTTAGGTGAGGAGTTAGTTCGTTTTTGAGCTCATGTAGGATGCAGCCTGGGACACGATCTGGTCCCATTGATGCTGTGTTTTTGGCTTTGGAGATTGCTGTTTTAACCTGAGTGTCTTTGATTTCAGGGACTCTACATTCTTCTGGTATGGTTATGGGCCCTTTTGTGGGTGAGAGGGGGGTGAAGTTTGCGCTGAACCTGTCTGCCAGGATGTTGGCGATATTGGTCGGTTCAGTGTATGTTGTGCCATTCTGCACTAACTCTGAGCAGATCTGAGCATTGCCACTTAGATTCTTGACATAGCTAAAGAATGCCTTGTGGTTATCTTTGGAGTCCTTGGCAATTTTTCTTTCAAAGCTCACCTTGGATGATTTTAAGATGGATCGCAGTTTCTTGCTGATACTGTTTAGGGATGTCTTCCCTTTTTGGGATTTTACTCTTTTCTGTACAAGTTTCCTCCTTCTATTGTATAGCTTGTTTATGGCAGGAATCCACTAGACTATTTTCCTTTTCTTGGAGGAGTGAGTCTTGGTTTTGCTAGCGATGACACGATCCATGCTTTCTTGTAGGTGGCCGTAGAATGCATTAGTAAAGGATTTTGCAGCTTGGACAGCGTTATCCTTCAGCATGGGGTCTTTGAAACTTTCCACCTCGATCTTAAGTAACGTGAAGTTTGCTTTTGAAAAGTTTTTCACGGTGGTTTCCTTGTCCGGGGTGGGGATGGAATGTGGATATCCAAAGTTATTTTTTTATGGTCAGATCTAACCAGCGAGGGGTTGACATCCGTTGTGGAACACCGGTCGCCCATGTTGGCGATGACCAGGTCCAATAGGTGATATGGTGCTATGGTGGGATGGGTATAGGTTGTTATAAGCTGAGTTGGGGTATGGTGCTATGGTGGGGTGGGTATAGGTTGCTATAAGCTGAGTTGGGATATGGTGTTATGTTGAGGTGGGTATATGTTGTTATAAGCTGAGTTGGGGTATGGTGCTATGGTGAGGTGGGTATAGGTTGTTATTAGCTGAGTTGGGTATGGTGCTATGGTGGGGTGGGTATAGGTTGTTATAAGCTGAGTTGGGATATGGTGCTATGGTGAGGTTGGTATAGGTTGTTATAAGCTGAGTTGGGGTATGGTGCTATGGTGGGGTGGGTATAGGTTGTTATAACCTGAGTTGGGTATGGTGCTATGGTGGGGTGGGTATAGGTTGTTATAAGCTGAGTTGAGGTATGGTGCTATTGTGGGGTGGGTATAGGTTGTTATAAGCTGAGTTGGGTTATGGTTCTATGGTGGGGTGGGTATGGGTTGTAATAAGCTGAGTTGGGTATGGTTCTATGGTGGGGTGGGTATAGGTTGTTATAAGCTGAGTTGGGGTATGGTGCTATGGTGGGGTGGGTATATGTTGTTATAAGCTGAGTTGGGGTATGGTGCTATGGTGGTTTGGGTATAAGTTGTTTAAACTGAGTTGGGTTATGGTGTTATGGTGGGGTGGATATAGGTTGTTATAAGCTGAGATGGGGTATGGTGTTATGGTGGGGTGGGTATAGGTTGCTAAATCTGAGTTGGGGTATGGTACTATGGAGTGGGTATAGGTTGTTATAAGCTGAGTTGGGGTATGGTGCTATGGTGGGGTGGGTATAGGTTGTTTAAGCTGAATTGGGCTATGGTGTTATGGTGGGGTGGGTATAGGTTGTTATAAGCTGAGTTGGGGTATGGTGCTATGGTGGGGTTGGTATAGGTTGTTATAAGCTGAGTTGGGGTATGGTGCTATGGTGGGGTGGGTATAGGTTGTTATAAGCTGAGTTGGGGTATGGTGCTATGGTGGGGTGGGTATAGGTTGTTATAAGCTGAGTTGGGGTATGGTGCTATGGTGGGGTGGGTATAGGTTGTTATAAGCTGAGTTGGGGTATGGTGCTATGGTGGGGCGGGTATATGGTTGTTATAAGCTGAGCTGGGGTATGGTGCTGTGGTGGGGTGGGTATAGTTGGTTATATGCTGAGTTGGGGGGTATGGTGCTATGGTGGGGTGTTCATGGATTGTTATAAGCTGAGTTGGGTTATGTTGCTATGGTGGTGTGGGTGTAGGTTGTTATAAGCTGAGTTGGGGTTTGGTGCTATGGTGGGGTGCGTATAGGTTGTTATAAGCTGAGCTGGGGTATGGTGCTATAGTGGGGTGAGTATAGGTTGTTATAAGCTGAGTTGGGGTATGGTGCTATGGTGGGGTGGGTATAGGTTGTTATAAGCTGAGTTGGGGTATGGTGCTATGGTGGGGTGTGTATAGGTTGTCACAAGCTGATTTGTGGTATGGTGCTATGGTGGGGTGGGTACAGGTTGTTATAAGCTGAGTTGGGGTATGGTGCTATGGTGGGGTGGGTATAGGTTGTTATATGCTGAGTTGGGGTATGATGCTATGGTGGGGTGGGCATAGCTTGTTATAAGCTGAGCTGGGGTATGGTGTTATGGTGGGGTGGGTATAGGTGGTTATGAGCTGAGTTGGGGTATGGTGCTATGGTGCTGTGGGTATAGGTTGTTATAAGCTGAGTTGGGGTATGGTGCTATGGTGGGGTGGACATGGACTGTTATAAGCTGAGTTGGGTTATGGTGCTATGGTGGTGTGGGTATAGGTTGTTATAAGCTGAGTTGGGGTATGGTGCTATGGTGGAGTGGGTATAGGTTGTTATAAGCTGAGTTGGGGTATGGTGCTATGGTGGGGTGGGTATAGGTTGTTATAAGCTGAGTTGGGGTATGGTGCTATGGTGGGGTGGGTATAGGTTGTTATAAGCTGAGTTGGGGTATGGTGCTATGGTGTGGTGGGTATATGTTGTGATAAGCTGAGTTGGGGTATGGTGCTATGGTGGGGTGGGTATAGGTTGTTATAAGCTGAGTTGGGGTATGGTGCTATGGTGGGGTGGGTATAGGTTGCTATAAGCTGAGTTGGGGTATGGTGCTATGGTGGGGTGGGTATAGGTTGTTATAAGCTGATGTGGGGGGTATGGTGCTTTGGTGGGGTGGGCATAGGTTGTTATAAGCTGATTTGGGGTATGTTGCTATGGTGGGGTGGGTATAGGTTCTTATAAGCTGAGTTGGGGTATGGTACTATGGTGGGGTGGGTGTAGGTTGTTATAAGCTGAGTTGGGGAATGGTGGTATGGTGGGGTGGGTATAGGTTGTTATAAGCTGAGTTGGTGTATGATGCTATGGTGGGGTGAGTATAGGTTGTTATAGGCTGAGTTGGGGTATGGTGCTATGGTGGGGTGGCTGTAGCTTGTTATAAGCTGAGTTGGGGTATGGTGCTACGGTGGGGTGTGTATAGGTTGTTATACGCTGAGATGCGGTATGGTGCTATAGTGGGGTGGGTATAGGTTGTTATAAGCTGAGTAGGGCTGAGGTGCTATGGTCAAGGAGTGGGTTAGGTGTGGTGGGTATAGGCTGTTTTAGGTTGAGCTGGGGTGTGATGCTTCATTTAGTGGGTTAGGTGTGGGTATAGGTTGTTAATGTTTGCCTTAAGTACAGTACTGGATATAGTGTTTATTGAATGTGCATGCAATGTCCCTGCTGGTTTCAGATGAGAAAGGATTTTGGGTGGGATTTCCACCTGGTTTTAGGATGTTGTTTAATTGTTGCCAAAATCTTTTGGAGTTTTTGTATGTGTAGCCTGTTTTGTGGAGAAGAAGTTCTGTATATCATAATGAACCTCTGCATTTGTGCAGTTTCTGAGACACTGATATCCATCTGGATAGGACTGGATCCTAGTTTTGTGCAATTGTTTTCAGGCTTTGTCTCTATGTCTCATGAGTTGCTGAGTTAGTCATGGGGCAGAATTTAGTGCCATTCTTTTATGTATCAGTGGGGCTTGTTGGTTTAGCATGTTTAAGAAGTACTTATTGAAGGGAGAGACAGATTTATCTACAGGCAGATATTTAAAATGTTTCTAGTCACATTGTTTACATGTGTCATTAAGTATGGATTTATCAGTTTTGGTTAAGTTTGTCATAGAGTTGAAGTATAGGAGTTTGGGGGCTTGAGGTATTCTCTTTTGATGTACATGGGGTAATGATCATCAATATAGTCCAGGAAGATGATGGCTAACTTAATTTTTCAGGGTTGGACAAACATTTTTTTAATGCAATAAGGATGTTTGAATTTTCATGGCAAGTTTTTTTTTCAGGCCACACTCCTAAGCAGTTTATGCTTTGGCCAGGTATTAGCCATGGGACTGCCATAGTTAAAGAGCACAAATAGTTCCTAGAAAGGTTCATGGGTGGTCTATACAAATGGGAAGTGCACGTGAGAAACACCATATAGTAACCCACATATACTCAGTTCTCATATGCAGAATCCGTGCACTATCTCCTTCATCAGTGCTTGAGCACACCTAGTGCTTCAATCATGCCATAAGTGCGACTGCGCTACACTGTCAGTGTAATACACATGGACATGATGAATGTGCATTGCATGATCACCAATGTAGCGTGTCACATGACCATAAGTAGCCAACACTAGCTGTCTACCTAAGCTAGTCTATCTGTGGCAGATGTATTTAAGATATATTTAGATGCATGTACGTTACCAAGGCAGAATGAACAGGAAAGGATATCTGTCATGTATAGAAACCATAGCATATGGGATGAAGGATAGGCTGAAAGGAGTGGTAATCAGAGAGCACAGTGTTATTTTCAAGTAACTCTTCAGGCAACATGCTTAAGAAACCGATTAAACTCCATCTCATTGGATGGTGCTGGAGCCTGTCCGCCTCTCTTGTGGGTATACATGTAATATTTAACACATAATCATGAATGCAAGGTATGGCGCATTTATCATTTGTTGACCAGGTTAGTCCCGATAGGCTAGTAGTCTCTTCTCAGGGGAGACCCAAGGTAGTATTTATACTACTAGGGGAGATCTGGCCAGGACATTGGGAAACTTTCCCTGCCCTTTTCAAGAAGGGGTGCAGTGGCAGCTCAGATGAGCGGGAAGGAGTATATTTATTTATTTCCAGTTTGATAACCGGGGAAGTCCACTGGGCTCGAGGGCCCATTTTCAGTGGAGGCCCGGGGACAAAAGCTCCGATCATAAACATATTACACACTTTAAGCTACATATTACAATAAAATTGCACCCTTAAACAATTTACAAATAGGAAAAATACAAATTTTTATACAGATTGTATTAATAGTACAGAAAACAAAATATACAGTTTCATTTTAAGTTTCAGATGAATGATACATTTTATTTAAATAGTGAAAGTTACAGTTGCAAGAAGAGGCATATAGTCAGAGGGAAGTGAAGATATAAGAGAATTTACATAGAGTTTACAGTGGGGCGAAGATGAAGAAAGTAGAAGGTGGGAGATAAAGAGAGTTAGAAGAAAGAGGGGCAGGAGGGAGGTAATTACAAGGGGACGTGAAAGGATTTAGGTAGGAATTATGCAATTACATTTCCAGTTTAGTGAGAGGTGATTATGGAGTAGCGATTTAATTTTTTGTGGATTTGTAGTGGATCTTAGCAGGGGAGGGAGCAGGTTTCATTTCCTTGCTATAGTATAAGAAAATAGAAGGTGGCCAGGGGGACATTTAGGTTTTTGCACTGTGAGAAGATTTTGGTGGGCTGATCTTAAGAGGTCTGAGAGGAGTGTAGAAAGGCAAGATGTTAGAAAGTGCAGGGCAAGCAGAGGGTTTAAAAATGAGTTTGTGTGCTGTAGTAAGTTGGAGGTAGTCAAGATGATTAGTAAGTTCAAGCCATTGAAGAGAATGAAGGGAGATGCAATAGTGAGACGAATGCTTTGAGTTAGTAGCAAATTTAGCAATTTTGTTGTAGCAACTTTCTAGTTTTAAGGAGATAGAAGATGAGATGTTGGTTAGAAGGGGAGCACCATACAATAGAGAAGGTAGAAGGAAGGTGGAGGCGAGGGTTTGTCTAGTGGCTAAAGAAAGAAAGGGGGCATTTCTATAAAGCATGCCAACCTTCTGATGTGTTTTTTTATGTTTAGTTGAATATGATTATTAAATTTCAGTTGTTCATCAAAGGTAACACCCAGAAGTTTGGCACTAGAAACAACTTCTATTGAGGAGTGAGAGAGGCTGGTGATTTTGAAAGAGAGCTTATTAAGTGGGAGAGCTTTAGAGGCGGAGAAAATAATGATATGGGATTTGTTGGCATTTAGGGAGAGATGATTTTGAAGCATCCGATTCTCAGTGGTTGTGAAGAAGTATAGCAGACAAAAACATTTAGGAAGGGTTAGAAGGTCAAATTTTATTTATTTATTTATTTAGCATTTGTTTACTGGGAAAATCTGGCTGGGACAAAGCCCATTTTCAGAAGAGGCCCAGGGAGAAATACTCCAGATGCATGTCTTTGGAATGTGGGAGGAAACTGGAGCATCTGGAGGAAACCCACATGAACACAGGGAGGACATGACGACTTCACACAGAAAGTACCTCAGCAAAAAATTTAACCCAAGAACCTCTTGCTGTGAGGTGGCAATACTAACCGCTGCACCACTGTGCCACCCATGTGGAGTTTGAAGAAGAAAGTAGTGTGAAAGAGAGAGTGGAGGATATTTTGAGTGTGAAGGCAGTCAAGCTTTTGCAAAAGGAAGGAATGGATGCTGCAGGTGCACTCGAAGCTGTGCCTGCACGTAGTGAGAAGGGAGACTCATATGTGCAGATTAATGCAAAGGTGGTTGTACCTTTGCAGGATTCAGAAGTACTTTTCCAGCAGCAGTTGTTTGATGGGAGAGTGATACACAGAAAAGATATATTGTTACAACCTTCCATTCAGGAAGGTTGTGGGATGTTTATTTGCAGGACTTAATTAACCAGAGTGAGCCAGAAAGTGATTTTGTGCGGGAGATGAAGTGAATGAAGTGATAAGACAGAAGAACAAGTCATATGCAGAGATAGTGAAATAGGGAAAAAGAAGAGAAGAAATGACAGACTTTTGGAGAAAGAAACATTTAGTAAGAATAAGTTGTAAAGAATAAAAAGAGCTCAAGGGAGATAACATAATAGCAACACTGGGTCTATATTAAAAGACTGAAGTGGTATTTCAGTGAATACCTCTTGGTCGGCATGTAATGAGCGAATGCACTAAAGAGTGAATGCTCAAAACAGCAGTTTCTTTTCCTGGGAAAGAAACCGCTAGTACAAACACACACACAGACACACACACACACACACACACACACACACACACACACACACACACACACACACACACACACACACACACACACACACACACACACACACACACACACACACACACTTTAAAACATAGCCACGTGGGGGGCTTCATCCCGCATACCCCCAGTGTGGGAGCTGTGCCCCCCACACACCCCCTAACTAAATATACCAACTCCGAGATCGCACTACAGTGAGGAAAGGGGCAAACACACAGGTTGGCCAAGCGATTTCTTTCCCAGGGAAATAAATCACTGTTTTGAGCATTCTCGCTTTAGTGCGTTCGCTCATTACATGTCGACCAAGAGGTGTTCGCTGAAACACCTCTTCGGTCTTTTAATATAGACCCACATCACTGGGTGTTTCACCAAAAGAGGTAAGAGCATTCATTTATATTAATAAAGATACCTTTTGCGACATTATATTTGAAGCAGGACAGTATATGGAGACATTTTTTGGAATAATAAGAGTTAAAGAAAAACTGTAATCCATGAAACCTATCTTTTACAAGTATTTAATTGAAAGACAAAACAGATTTATGTCTAGTTTCAAACTGAAATAGAAAAAGAATTACTGAAACACTAATTAAAGAATGTGTGTAAAGATTTATGGACATTACAAAAATTAATGATAATAGAGGTTTACAGATTGGAGTTGGGAGTGTGGTATTGTATTAAAAATGAAAAATGAAAGAATGGTACATATTCCAAGTATGACACGTATAGAGAAACAAAGGCACTGTAAAATATTGTGAAAAAAGTGATAATTTAATAAATAATTGTGACAGAAGGTAATGTTTATATATATATATATATATATATATATATATATATATATATATATATATATATATATATAAAAGTGGGGCATGATGCAAAAAGATGTGAACTGAAATATTTTAAATGTGAAAAAATCAGGTAATTTATGGATCTATTGCAAAGAAAATATATAAAGTGAAAGTGGGTAGAAAGCATAAGAATGAACAAGATAGAGCAACACTGGCAAATAACACACATAAATACACGAAAACATACTTGGAGGCTCTAAATAAAAATCTGCAAAACAACAGAGACCTCCAAAGCAGACATCCAAGCAACCTCCACACCCCATCACAAACCATGAAACACATACTTTGCATAATCAGTGTGCCACGCAATCACAGCCCTTAAGGCAAAATAACATACCAACACACTAGTAATAGGTGACTCTATAGTCAGGCACACTGATGTCCCTCTAACTAGGCTGGACAAGGAGATGGTTACAGTTAGCTGCCTGTCGGGCACCAGGATCTGCCACATAACACAAGCACTCAAGTTGCTCCAGAACAAGTACAAATATGACTCTGTCATTGTCCATGTTGGTGTGAATGACCTGAGACATACCTCCCTGGACTACATGAAAAGAGACATGGAAGAGCTCTCTGATCATGTAGCCTAGGCCGGTATGACCCTGACCCTGAGTAGCATCCTGCCCTCACCAAAAATGATGCCACAGTATAAAGAAAAAATGATCAATTTCAACAATTGGCTAAATTTCTGGTGTCATTCAAAGGGGATCCAGCATCTGTCCACCTGGGATGACATGCTCGACAAGCCACGTTGCTTTCGAATTCTGGCCAAGGCTTTTGACACCCCCATAGTGCCTTTTTCAGGCAAGGCTCAAAAGACAAACCCACTACCATAAATAGCACAAGTAACCAAAAACTAAGGGTAATGCTACTCAATGCCAGAAGTCTAAACCTCAAAATGCATGCACTCGAGGCACTCCTCAGAATGGAGAACATTGATATCTGTGCAGTAAAAAAAATCTGGTTTAAGGCTCCAGAGAGCACCCCAGCACTACCAGGCTATAACTCATACCATACTTTTCGGCCACAGAACCCGGACCGAAACACAAAAGGAGGGGATGTATCCATATTCATCAAGGATACCCACACCTCCTGGTTAGTGGTGCAGCACAATGGCTCAGAGATCATCCATGTGCAACTAACAATGGCAAAACGGCAATTCAAATTGTAGCTTGCTACAGATCACCCACCATGACCCAGGCCCCCATTCTGTGTTTCTGGAGATACTCGAAAATATGAAAGTCCTACCAAACACCCTAATATTGGGTGATTTCAATTACAGAAACATTAACTGGGAGAACTACTCAAGTACTAACTCCCTTGCCCAACGCTTCCTAGAATTTATAAACTCGAATGCCCTGGATAAACTGGTCAACACCCCCACCAGAGGTGACAACATATTGGACCTGGTCATCACCAACATGGGCGACTGGTGTTCCACACCGGAGGTCAACCCCTCACTGGTTAGATCAGACCACAGACTAATCACTCTGGATATCCATATTCCGCCCCCACCCCCAATCAAGGAAACCACAGTGAAATACTTTTCAAAAGCAAATTTCACATTACTTAAGACCAAGGTGGAAAGGTTCACAGCCCCCATGCTCAAGGACAATACTGTCCAAGCTGCTGAATCCCTTATAAAGGCACTCTATGAGCACCTGCAAGAATGCATGGATCATGCTATCCCAAACAAAACCAAGACTCACTCCTCCAAGAAAAGGAAACTAGTCTGGTGGAAATTCCTGTACAAATTTCACCTAATAAAATAAATACCACATAGAGGACTATTTGGAAGTATGAATATAGTTCTACATAGTCTGTATTTAAGACAGGCATTCTGGACTCCCCCAGAGAAAAGAACAATTATTAAAGTGGGGAACTGGATGAAAATTTTTTATGCATGGGGGGAAACCTAGATTAAGATGGGAGTTAGTAGTGTTAGTAAAAGAACAAGGAGGGATTAGGAGTCCCAGACCTAGAACAATATGTAAAGGCAATGCAGTGTTCATGTATGGCTAGATGTTTGAGTAATAGCAGAGGGGATAATTGGCAGCAGGTGATGCAAGACAAGAACCAACTTCCTAGGTCTGATGGATATCTTGGAGGTATTCTGGGCCAGGGAGGCACAGTTAATGCAGTCACCATTGATGTCATTAAAAAGAGATAAACAATCCGAGGGGCAGATAGAGGAAACAGAAAACAGATGACAGATATTGGCATCGAATACTAATAGGGGATAGGATAATGAATTAGAATGAAGTGAAA
The DNA here is from genome assembly GCF_019279795.1 of Protopterus annectens. NCBI lineage: Eukaryota > Metazoa > Chordata > Ceratodontiformes > Protopteridae > Protopterus > Protopterus annectens. The sequence continues at coordinate 1,209,709,569 of NC_056726.1, forward strand.
GCAAGATATGCAGTCCCAAATGGAGCTTTCTTAGGATATCAAGACTTAAAAAAGGGAATAAGAAAAGCTAAATTGGTTAAAAATTACGAGGAATCTTGGCTAGAAATTGTTAAATAGGTGCTACAATTGAAGAGTTAATGTATGCTTGAATGGGGATTTCTATTTAAATTATACAGGTTGCTGACACATGAACAGCAAGAAGATCTAGCTCGTTTCATCAAAATGGAGGATGTTAGAAAATAGAGATTTAGATGAAAAGCAATGGGACATCATATGGCAAATGCTAGGGAAAGCCTTGAGATTAAGGCAGTTCTGAATATTTGCATACAGTGTCTGTTCAAATATTTTATACCTAGTAAAATTATATAAGATGTTTCCATTAGTACAGGATAAACACTGGATTTGTTGGACAACAGAGAAAGGGGATTGGAAGCACATTTACCTGGATTTGTGCAGGTCTGCCATTCTTTAGGGAAGTGTTACAATATATGGTATGGAAGATAAGGCAAAAGAGGAGTGAACTGGATGAGTGCTGTTTTCTACTAGGTATAGCAGGTGATATAGAGGCAAGAAGATGTGCATGAACTGATATGGATTGTGATGTTAATGGCTAAGAAGATGATCTCAAGAAAATGGAAGAAAGGTGATAGTCCAACAACAAGAGAAGTAGTGAACCTAATGGAGAAAAAGGGAAATAAGAAGAGTGGTGGTTAAAGGGGGAAAACAAGTATTTGTAGGTAGGTGGTTCCCGTGGTGAACACATTGGAGAATACAGGATGAATGAAGGGATTTGAGAGAAGAAGGAAGAGGAAGCCATTGGGTGGACAAATATATATACTGCAAATAGTTGTGTCTTAGGTACAAAGGAAAGGACATGTAGGGAGGAGCTGGTTAGTAAGTAGCAGTAGAACAGTTATAGCTAAGGGGGGAAATTATAAGGAAAGTAAATGGAGTCAGATAAATGGTATGAGAACTGTAATTAGAGGTTTGGATTTGATATAATGCTTTATGTAGGATGGATTACTATGAAGTACAGAGGACAAGGCAGCAGCCTGTTAATGGAGTATAGGAGACATACTGTACATGAGGACTTCATGGGTTCATGGACAGACAAAACAAACACAGTCAAGGTCACTTGGAAAATAAGTGATCTACAGAAGTGAAAACATCATTTAGTATTGGATTTCATGAAGACTGAATGTATAGTGAATAGGGCATTTGGAATGCAGCAGTTTGGACTGGTAAATAAGTGAAATGGACTTTCAGGAAGCAGCTCTCATGTTTTTATTTTACACAAATGGCAATGACCAAAAAAAAGCTGAATGTATCCATGAGTAGTGAGATGACTCATTTGGAATGTTATGTAGGGGGGGGGGTCTTTATAAGGGAAAGAATAATATGTGAACAGCTGCTGACTAGAATATGATTGCACAGTTTACTATCAAAATTTCAGATGGCAGTCACACAAATTTGGATGGTTGAAATGCTGTTTTCCAGTTCACGTAACACTGAACGGAATATGTTTAACGCCTCAAGAGTGAATGCTAGTGTGCATTTGCTGTTGTGAGGTCAACGTTCTGCTTGCAGATTGCACTACAGTGGAGAATTGGAAATGTATCCTTTTCCTCCCTGTAGTGCGATCTAGGAGTCTGTATATATAATTAGCAGGGGGGGTGGCGGGTTCAGCCCCCCACATGGATGGGACAGGAGGGGTTTGCCCCCCTGCAAAACATTAGTTGTAAACTTCTGGAAGGCAAGGTAACTTGGATAATGTCGATAATGTTGAATATCAACGCTTAGACATTACTGCTTTTGTTGTTTTATGTAGATAAAATGTTTCTGTTTTCACTGTTTTTTTTTTCAAGTAAGTCATTACTCGACCGAATGAGTTTTGGAATTTTGATAGCAAACTTATTGCACAATGTACTAGGAGTGTGAATTAATATTATGCCAGCATTGTTAAATATTGTAGATTGTTGTTTAAAAAAAGACAGAGGGACTCTTCTCAACTCCCATTCCACATATTTTAAGACAAAAATTGTTGCCTGTACATTCAGATGGTTTCTTCTTGTGGAGACCCATTTTCTATAAACAAGGCAAGAGCTCTGTTGAGTTCTCCAAGTCACTAGCAGAGCTTCCATTGTCAGGATCTATGAAAGGAAGAGATGCAAGAAAGGAAGGTCTGTGGTTAGATTAATTTCTAGACTGAAGTTAAAATCTCACACTACTCAAAAGAGAGCTTGATTTTCATAAGAATGCAGTTCCATTCAAAATCACTAGTTTCACATCTGCTATGGTCCTCTTCTAGTACATACAATTTATTTATGTATTTATTTAACATACAATATATTCATTTATGTATCCATCCTTTGTTAGCCAGGTTAGTCCCTCAAAACTAGTGTACTTTTTTCAGGGGAGACCCACGGTGGTATTTATAGTAGTAGGAGAAATTTGTCCTGGACATTGGGAACTTCCCTACTCTTTTTGAGAGGTGCTGTGGGATCTTCTTCATCCACTTCAGCTACCACTGACTCAAGCAGATAAGACCTTGGTTTGATGTCTCATTCAAATGACAACACACTCAGGTTTGTAGCACTCCACTTATTCTACACTACAATGTCAGCAATCTATTTGCCTGGAGTAGGAATATAAACCACAGCCTTCTGCACCAAAGGTGGGTGTGCTACCTGTTTTGCCACTGACACTGTTACATGCAGGTTCTACTGTCTCTCTCTCCACATAATGGTTTTCCTTTTTGGTTTATTGGTTGCGGGACAGAATATATGAACATTATTACCAAATATCAACATGGAATTGTAATAATGCCCTGTATAAATACTCAGAGGAATGTGTTAACAACTTTAAAGGTTTCTTTTTTCTATTTTAGAGAAAGTAAAACAGAACCCTAGGGGAGGTGATTTTAAAAATGACATTCAAATAAGACAGACAAACTGGCAAATAAAGTTACAAGCCTGTCTTAGTCCAGGCTTGAATGAAATTATATCTGTTAAACAAATTTTGGTTAGTAAAGCATCTAATATTTAAATGTTGATTATTTATTAAATGAAAGATTTTAAAGTATTTTAGAAACAGATAAATATAATACAATTTATATACACATTTTTATGTAGTTTAAGGAAGGAATCGCCCTGCTAGACAGGGGTCCAGGAAAGTAAATAATGTGGGAGGAAATAGCCAGGGAATTGTTATGGCTAGGCTTGTATAGGCCCTAGGGCTGATAGCCTAGTACCAACCTATGAACCCATGAACCTATGAATGTTTTTAAGTAAGAATTGTATTTTTAAATATAAAGATGGTAGAGATGACGTAGAATCAATTATTTATTAAGGGGTATAAATACTACAGAAAGGAAGTGATGTATGATTCTGATGAAATCTCCGGTCAAGTTGAAGAAAGCGCTCAATCCATGAGTACATTTGTTCATTTGCTTGTTTGTTTTTTGGATTATTAAATTGACTACTTTTCAACTACTTTTGGTTGTCTGCCATGTTTTTCCTGGTGAAGAAAAGGAGTTTCAGCGAGAGGCTAAAGACTACAAACATCCGTTCTGCTGGCAGTGTATTTTGGTATTAAGATGTAAAAACTGTTCAAAATGAGAACCTTTCAGAAGGTTCCACAAAACAAGTAAGAACTCAGATATTATTCCAAATGTGTTTTAGTTCCAAAAGTACAATGGACTTCAGACTCATTCTATACAGGAGTGGTGTTAGCGCCTTCATTTCAAAGGAATCTTTCTACATGGACACCCTTTAGCCAATCCTTAAATGCTTATCCATAGGAGTATGAATGTACTCTTTGGACCTTCAAGATGTTCAACTGCATGTCAAAACAGCAAAGCAATTGAGAAGGCATGTGTGTTTCCATATAGGAACTAACCACTAACAGTTTCCCACCTTTACATTTAATCTTACTACTGCTACAAGGGTGGTCACAAAATGTACTGCTATTACAGAGCACTAAAATGTTTTCCTGTTCAGATGACTGCTTCCAAATATAGTGTCATCAAAAACAGAGAGTGACTTCTTCACATCTTTCATTCTTTGGATATCCCTGTGATCTTAAATCCTCCCTTAGTCCATCAAAGCTCTTTGCATTCACAGACTGTTTCTGAGATACCATATTCGGTCTATACTCCAGACTCTATTCAGGTCATGTTTTCAATGCACTAGGCTTTTCTATTCTGGTCTTCCCCAACAGCAAACCTATATATCAGGTTGCCAGGTGTGAAGCCTGCTTCAGCTATGATGGTGCCTCATGCCAGGAACCACATGAGGGTTTTTCAGTGACTAGCAGTATGGTAGTCACACAAAAATGACCCTTTAGAAACCATGGTCAGGATCTATCATGCATGCAGAAAACGTATGAGAAGATTCTGACATAATGGTTAAAGTCTTCATCTCGAAGACACAAAGTATGGAGTCTGATTCTGACCTTTGGTTATTGGTAATGCTTGTAATAGTCTGCAGACTGATTGGCTAGTATTTGCATTTACCTATGTACCTATGGTGATTTGTTGTTCCCACTTTATGGTGAGGACAGCTCTTATTTCACCATCTCCAACTGCAGCACTGACCATGGATGCCTCAGCCTTGGGTTGTGGTGATCATTACATGGGACAAACAGCTCTTGTTCTTTGGTTTGCTCAAGAGTCTATGCTGCATATCAATGTCCTGGAAATAAAACAGTGCTTTATTTACAGGCCCTGCAGTTACATCTTCTGCAAAGGTATCTACCCAGTGATTCAGATGACATGATGGTGATCTGTTGTATCAGCAAGTAGAAGGGAACTCAATCTTACCTGCTATGCAGGGAAGCTGTGAGTGTGAGTGTGGGTCTCTTGAAATAGATTATTTTCCATCAGTGGTCCACATCTCACAGATATAATTAGTATGTACTGATGTCACATTAATTGTGTTTGAGCCAATCCACATCCAAAAAGTTTTTTTTTCAGCTGTGGGGTCATGTGGTGTGCATTCCTTTCAAGTGCCCAATATATTGTGCTTATCTTCCCGATTCCACCCTTTTCTATGGCAAAATTCAGGGCATTTTGACATAACCATGGTTCAAGTTCCCCCTTTATACCTACCCCCATTCCCCAATAATAAGGTTTCTGCTCGGTGTGAAGCAATCCAAGGCAGTGCTGATTCTAGTGGCTCATAACGGGCCAAGACCGATTTATTTTCATTTGCTATGCCTAAACAGTTTCTAATAGCTCCATTCAACCATCACCCACACAGACATTTACTGAGTTATCTTCCTGGGAGAGTTCATCCAGCTCTTTATGCTCTCAGAATTGCATCATGGTTGCTCTGGTTCTCAGAATAATTAGGTTGGGAGAGTTTTTGGACAGAACAGTGTCCATTTCAAAAATGTTTGAACTAAAGATAAAGTGCAACAGGCCAGCCCAATGCAGTCTTCATGAGGCTGAACGTTTCCAAGATAAGAGTTATCTGACAGGAAATGATCAGCAGAGGAGGTCACACTGTCGTTGTCTCTCTCAAAAACAGGAACTTTCAACAGATAAAAAAAAACTTACGGGGCAAATATGAAAGCTTTTTTATCTGAGTTGTTGCATACAGCATACTCCCATTCTCAATCCCACTTTCTGATCTCTTGAGTAATCTTTCAGAATTTTAGATTCTACCTTTATCTTACATTCTGTTGAAGTTCATCTGGCAACTATTTTCAATTTCTGTGTCAAACAGCACTATCAGGTCTCCGGTGTGGGGCTTGAATTTCAACTTATGTAAAGAGATGCATAAACTACATAACTGCTTCTTTTCAGCTAAGACAACAAAGATGTAAAATGAGGAAAGCTGAATAAATCTTACAATTAATGTTTGTCTGTAAAGATGCAGCAAGGATGTGAAATATTAAATGTATACAACACACATTTTTCCCATAGAAATGCAGTAAAGCTCTGGAATTGAAACACACCTCTAAATTCTACAGATTTTCGCAGAATGTGCAGATTTATGCCTCATATTTTTGGTCCATGTTTTCATAAAATAATGTTTTTCTATCAAATCACTGGCAAGTTGTTAAAGATTAAAGTCAGAAAATCATGACAGACATTTGAGTTTTAAACTTCATACTCTTCAGAAAATTCATGCTAACATAAAACCTGTTATTCTGCCAACTTTCCAAGTTTGTAAAAGCAATATTTAAAAATTGTCCCTATAACTCAGTAAAAGCTGGCTGTAGCTCCAAAATAAGACCAATAATCCTCCAAAGAGCCACAAAAGTCGCAAAACAGCTAAGTCTTGATAAAAACAGTTCACTTTATTAACGCACTTCACGGACAGCAAACAAATCACGTTTTCGTCCCTCTCCACCAGGACTTCATCAGACAATAACATGAACATTCACAGTAACTTAAATACAGAATTCATTGTGCAATAAACCAATAAAACCATTAAAGTAAAATTCAAATACACCAATCCCTATGGTCTATTACTTATTAATATTCAGTGACACTATTACATATTCATGAGAATGAAAAAAAAACATTATATTCATGTTTCTGACACTCTCGTATTTTTCCTTTAAATTAGTTTCATTTCAACCATTTACTAATGCATAAACCTCAATCCTAACTTATTTAACATGGGAAACAATAATAAAATGTAAAATGATTTATTAAAGAGAGATTATATAGGTTCAATGTGTATTAAAAACCACATTCATTAAAAATCCATTTCACTTATTAGTATTGGTATAACTCCCTCTAGTGTGCAAAACCTGCAAATACTTCCCATAAATTACTTTGTAATTATTTAATGACTTTATAAAACATTTATAAATATGATATAATTTAAATAAATAAGTTGTAACATAAAACCTGTTATTCTGCCAACTTTCCAAGTTTGTAAAAGCAATATTTAAAAATTGTCCCTATGTTTTGGCCTTTGCCCCCCCTCCCCCATAATTTATGGCTTTGTCCAGATTTCTTGCTCTAAGAGGTTGAGAGGTATGAAGTGAAACTGTCTCAGATACAAACACTTAGACATCACACATTCAAAGGCACACATACATGACGTGCACATGCACACACAGCCAAACAAGCCACCCCCCCCTTCACATACACATAAATGCATACTACTTCTTGCCGAAAGCAGTGTTTCTTTATTTGGATTTGGTGGTTATAACTTTCTTATTATCTGTGCAACTCTGCTTTGATGGACATTACTTAGAGTTAATGTGCAACTCAGCAGGAACTGAAATTATCAGGACTTCTTTAATTAATCCAATAATAGAGTTTATCTGAAGAAATTGTACTAACTGAATATTCCCTAATTTGGCTCATTTTGAGAAACCGTCTGGGATTTTTCATGTTTTGAGGTACCCATAATTCCATGTTTTCATTCTTCTTTCCCATATATGGATTCAAATATTTCTGAACTGAAGACAGAGTGCTACAGGCCAGCCCAGCTTGGGCTCATGATACTGAATGTTTCCAAGACACGAATCATCTCACAGGAAATTATCACTATCTTTGTAGCTCAGAAACAGGAACTCTCAAACCTGAGAATCTGCTTCCATTGAAAATAAGGGATAGGGAAAACATTGTCTTCTTGTAGCTCTAGCAGTGGGATCATTGATACATCCAAAGCATGAGATGAAGAGGAAATGACGAGACCATCAAACGATGGAGTCACAACCCTTGGGGCACAGCATACTAGGTGTGGCATTTTATCACAAGAGGCCTGTACATGCAAAATAGATGGGG
>NC_056726.1:1209722318-1209724818 GCF_019279795.1 Protopterus annectens
CTAAGGGTTGGTACCTGGCCCACTCTTATTTAACATTTCATAAATAAACTCCATACAGCGACTAATCTTGCCACTTTTGTACAGTATGCAAGTGACTCATTCCTTATCTGCTCTGCCTTATCCATAACAATATCACAGGAGATCAACAAACACTCCTTCACTGTCATTGAATCCTGGCTCAAAAACTCTTAACTTACTTCTCACTTAAAGCAAACAAACAAAAAAAAAACATATGTTATGCACTTCCAAAACATCACCTTAACCAGAAACACATATGCTGTTTTAATTCCAATAATAATAATAAAATAGAAACTGTTAGCCAAACTAAACCGTGTAGAGTATTAATTAATTACAACCTGAAATGTGATGATTACATACTTTATTCCATCCAAAAATTGACCAAAATATCAACTTCCTCTGTAAGGTCAAGCAATACCTGACAGATACTGATACGATTACTTTAGCATCAACCTTCCCCCTTCCTTCACTATTATATGATTCCCCCATTCTTACAAACATCAAAAATACCTACAGAAGTAAAGTGGCCTCTTGCTACTACAAAGTAACTAAATTTGCAACCAGCCTCCATAAAAAACACATCACTGTGTTGTACTAAAACAGTTAATCTGTTTTAAACTCCAACACCATCTTACCTACACACAGGTAATCACTACCCACAACCTCCTATATTCTTCTGTTCAATGCCCAGTATTGCACAGAACATTCTACTCTGCTAATCTAGCAACAAATTCCTACTATCTATCAGTAAGTCATTCACTCTGTATATTCCCATTATGTGTCAAACATCTGGAAAGAAGTCCCTACATACTTAAAATAGATAAGGTTAATAGATTCAAAATCTTCATTAAACAGTACCTAAACCAAAGTTGGCTCTGCTCTTTGTACTCACCTGCTTAAGTCTTCTGTCCAGATCTTTCTAAACCCATAACATTAACACCACTCTACGTTTTGACCACATACTTTGTCTTATCTCATAAAATATCATTTGTTCTTAAACTGTAACTTTCCTGTTGCCTTCCCCTTCCCAGTAACCCGCTACTTTCTGTCATTCTTATCATTTAATCAACTTATTTGTTATTTTCATTATTAATGTTAAATCAAAGTACAACTATCCATATATGCAGTTATTGCCATCCAACAAAACACTTTCTGTTCTGTTTCGCTGCTTCCATATGTTGAACAGATGTATAATCTGTTCCTCTTTGCATTTCATTCTCAAGTGATGCTTGTTAATGTGCATGGACATTTCTTTTAAAATTTATACTGTTCATATAAAACGTTCTGCACATGTAAAAATAATTTTACTTTTATGTAATATATGTGATTTGACTGTGAAGCTTTTTTTCCCTGAGCCTTGCTGAGATGTTTTTTTTTTTCCTCGTTGGATTTCCTCAGTCAACAAATACAGATAAATAAGACACATAAATAAAATAAATAAATATTAAGGCTGGACATACAAGTAATTCCTTGTGCAAATACTTATAAGGATAATCACTTGTAGGTTTCAATTTTACAATAAAAGAAATGTTATCATGATTAAGTGAAAATTTAGATTTGTTGCCTTGCAAATGAGAAAAGGCTTAAATTTACATGGCCAACAATATAACCTTCCTAACCTCAGTGATATGTTTGAAATAAAGCCATAGGTTCATAGGTTAGTACTAGGCAATCATTCTGCAGACTATTGCAAGCCTAGCCAGACAAGTCAATTTCTTTCTAACAAGATATATTTTGCTAGTAATGCCTTTCTGTTTTAAAGTTTGATGCATGTGAGTTACATCTTTACAGATTTGTTCAAAGTATTTCTTTACTGTGCTGTCTTCATGGTCACAAGAGACGCAGTTTTTTAGATTAATTTTCATAAATGCGTACTATAATTGTAAAAGCAGGGGTATAATGCAAGGTTGAACTACAAATGCTTTGGCACAAACTGTCACCATGGAATGTCACAGGCAGATAGTGTCAACTACACATGTGGTCTTGTGTCAAGATGTATCCTGCTGGAATGGCAATATAGGAACGAGACACATGGATCTAGAGCCTGTAGTAAGTGCTGCCATGATGCATAGTTCTGACAATGTTGGACTCCACAGTGCCTAGGGGCTCTGCATATAACTGGACACAGACACAAGCAGAGATCTGCATGCACCTATGTCTGTCTTCTAACAAAAACACAGAAGATGGCAACATATCATGTAGTCCTGGTATGTAAAGTAAAATCCAAATCAGCTTACCAGTATATATGTGACAAAGCTTACCTTGTATCTATAGAAAATGCTTTTATCCTATTCTGGTTCAATATACGTGCATCTATATGCCTTGTTTTAGATATTATAGAAATATTGGCATGTATGGGTAACATTGTGGGGTTTGTGCACTTTTGAGACCACTATCTTCTGTTCCACTCTTCTGTCACACTTCCTTTCATAGTCTTTCCAGTGCTGTGGACAGACACATAGTAAAGACCAGGTTGGGTTAT